>NC_046664.1:79031801-79070250 GCF_010883055.1 Belonocnema kinseyi | reverse complement strand
CGGCGCTCTTGGAGGTGCCAAGCTTTCAGTTGCTAATAGCCTAAAAAGCATCCCTGCGTGTCAACAATATGCTAGAACACTTGCGGGAAAAATGCAGAAGGCAGAAGTCCTTGGGTCGCTCCGTGTTCTTAGGGTCCACGGGGCTTTTGCTGGACCGTCGTATTGATTCCTTTACAGACTGTAACCACCTATCTCACGGTTGTGAGACGTGGTTATGGCTGAAATTTTACCGCGATTTCGCTGGAAGCGGGTGCAATTTTTCAGATTAGCACCCGCTCCCGGTGAAATCCTGCGGTTGTCCTTATGACAAATTTTTAATTATATATATATATATATCGACGCACTGTGATTCAAATTTCGTTAAGTACCCGATACAAAAGTGGAGCAGCGTCTGTTTTGATGCTTTAGAACAGCTGATATTCAACTTATGAATGTTTCGAGTTCTACATGAAAAACTGCTCAATTTCAATACTTACTTAATCGATGTAATTCGGTATTGCTATAGCGTCGGGTCTCTATTCAAACTAATAAAATTACAAATTAAATGAAGAGATCCATTTCGACTGTTTTACCTACTAAGTTCTAATTTATGCGAAGCGTATTAGTCCAAAGTATTATTGAACTAATATAGTTACATATTTTTTCGGTTTAGGGTTACGATAACGCTAACAGTTCCTCTTCTCTAACTCTCCATCGCTTCTCCCACTGTCTGACTATTTTAATCACTCCCCCTCCCCCTACTGTCCTCTCTCTCGCTCGCTCTTTTTCTCTCGATCCTTCGCTCTCACACTTACACTGAGCCTTTTGACAGTATTAGCAGTGAATTTTCATGTGAAACTTCTGTTGGGGTGAGAGTAAATTTTAAAAAACGGGCGACATAACGACCGCATGACTGTCGCAGATCCTGGATCAAGAAATCTCACTGTTTCTCTTACTTTTCCCTTTCCCGCTTCCCCGTTAACTCTTTCCCGTTGTCATTAACACCTTCCTTTGCCCTTTCTTGTCTCCATTCTCGTTCTCCTTCACCATTTATCTTTTCCTTTCTTCTCTACACTTTCCCATTTCTCATTTTTTTCTTCCCTTTTCCCTTTTACCATTTCCATTTACCGTTTCCTCTTTCCGTTTAAACTCTCTCTCCTTTACCCTTTCTCCTTTTCTCTCTATTTCTATTCCCTTTCCCTATTCCATGTCTTTTTGTCTCTATCCCATTTTTCCACTTTCCAATTTTCCTTCACGCAACGAATTTATGATGGAAAAGTTAAAAAAAATTTAATATACATCATACGAAGGTATCACTTCTGACGGACGGCCCCCAACGTCTCACGTGTTTTTTCCCCGCAATCTCACTTGCGTGGTTCAGGGTATGTGTAGCAGGCGTAAAGTTCTATTTAGCGAGCTTAAAGTTTCATGTCGGTCCAGTGGCGAAGTGCGCATGTGCAAAAATTATTGGGCTAGAAATGGCCACATTATGCCTGCTTTACGTACATGATTTTTTGCATTTTCAAATTTAGTCGAAAAAATGTAACTACTCATCCCGAATATTCGGACGATGAGACACTTTATATATACTTATTCTATTTTTGCTTAGAAATTGGGATCCGTGACAAAAGAACCAAACGACAAAGAGCCTGCCAATGAGAGTCGCACAGTCGTGAAAAAGGCCGTTAAATCAGAGAGCGAGTAGGGGTATGGTTAACAGATTTTAAATTTGTAATATTCTCTCGCTGTATAGATAAGGAAAAGCACTCTTTTGAGATATTAAGAGATGTCGTTGCTTGCACTAATTTGATTAAAAGATGTTTCTTGAGTCAGTATGACCGATTTAAAAAATCATCATATAAACTGAGGTACAAAATAGTTTGCGGTTAAATTGATGAAATGGACAAGAGATTTGCTTTTCAACAAGAATTCCAATTTTTGCTGAATTTTGATATTTTTAGTTGATAAGTAAAATATTTTGTTAAAACTTCATGTCTTTTATAGAAAATTATTCTTTTTTGGTAGGAAATTAATATTCTTTGTCGAAAGTTCACCATTTGCGTTTGAAAAATTGAACTATTTCGTAGAAAATTAATCTTCCCCGTACGGAAATTGCCAAATGTTTTCCTTATTTCCAATTTGAGCCAGTTCGGGCACACAATTTTGTGGTTGTTAAATTTCGCCCCCTCTAGATCCCGGCTTAACAGCCAAGCTTGCCATTAGATGGCGCTCCATTAATTTCGGGGATTAAAGTGGGTTAACTCCAAATCGCCTAAGTTTCAGTGTAAAGTGTCAAGCGTCAAAAATATTTCAATTCGTCATAAACATATTTATTTTCACGTATTTTTAGGTGATTTAATACAATCGAAATGTAAATGCAACCTTCTTATTTATATTCACTTTTGTAAAAATAACTTAAAGAGCCAGTGCGATATTATAATCCACTTATTTCAAAATAGCTTCCCACCATTAAGTTCAATATAGAAATTGAAAGAAACTTCAATTTAGAAATTAGAATCAAAAATATATTGCAAAATACTTCAATGATTTATCATATACAAATGCTGGCTGTTATCCCTTTTAATTAAGAATAAGAAAAATAAATTAATATGGGCCCGATCGGGGCAAGGAATGGTTATCTCTGGGCGCAGCGATTGGGCCCCGATCGGGCATCGCGTTTCATTTCGAGTGTAGCCTCACCTAAATAGCCTGATTTGGGCCAAATTCTGTCCGATCTGGCCCTGATCAGATCCAAATTGGAATTTCTGAACGGGTCTTGTTTGAGAATTTACATATCTTATAGAATATGCTTCTTTTTGATTTGAACTCTAAACAACTTGATTGAAAATTCAACTATTTGGATTAAAATTCTTGATTTGCAAATTAACTTTTCTTAGTAAAAATTCAACTTTTTAGTAAAAATGTTATCTTTTTTGCTTAGAAATTCAACAATTTGATACCAAACTTTCAGAGAAATAATTAAACTATTTTGGTAGAAAATTAACTATCTTTCCGAATATTCAACTTTTAGGTTGAAAATGAATTTAACTTACTTAACATAATTTTGTTGTTGAAAATTCATGGTTTTAAGTTTGCAGTCTTGAAAATGTTGTAGTTAAACGACTTTGCGAACATTCCTGTGTAAAATTCAAATTTTTTGTTAAAAATTCATCTTCTTTATTGAAAATGCAATAATTTTGTTGAAAATTCGCCAATTTTGTTCCCAAATGCAATATTCTACTTCTAAATGGTAGGAATTTTGAGTGTTTGAAATTAAATTTAAAAAAGTACTCACGTTAGTCACAATTAATACAATTTATTCCGATATTTGCGTGAAAAATCTAAATAAGAAAGTTTGTATCACCTTTATTTTAATTTTTCTCTCCTATTGTAAAGGTAAATCTCATTATATTTAAAAAAATATAATTATAATACATGGATAATTACGTTGCTACTATTGCTACTATTATAGCATTGCTACCATTATTCCTGAACGATATTAAAATGAAAACAAAGTTACAAAAATCTCGATTTATTCTCTATTCTTACGTGCGTGTGGTTTTTCGATTTAGAGTAAAAAAATTTTATAATGATACCGAAAATGTAGTTAGTTATTGCGTATTTCTAATGGCTTAGGCGGCCCTTATTAAAAATTGCGATAATAATTTTTATGATGAAAAATTTTCAGGGTTCAACTCGTTCAGACCGACAGATTTTGAACTTTTAAATAAAAAATTTAAAAAAATATGAATTTTTCCTTTATCATCTTTAATCCTTTTTATCTATTATCAGTCTCACTTCTGAATTCAGAGAGGTTTTTCTTGAGATCAGTTCACGTTAAACTGAATCCGCCACAACAGTATGACATAATCTTATGTCTCGTTTCAATTTTAAAACACAGCCAGACATTGGGGTCTTGGAAGCGAACTTATGAAATCACCAAGTCGAACTCAAATCCAAGAATTTTTACTCGGCAGATGATGACACTTTTTTGGTACATGATAGCATAGGAAAATTATTATGGGCAAATCACTACGAACCTACAATAATTGTTTCCAGCAATATGTTTGTGAAGAAAAAAAAACATAATTTTTTTATTTGTCTTCGATCTGTTTCCATTTTTTTAATTTTCGATTAATGTTAATAAACGGCATGTCACCAAGGATTGTGAATGACATGCTTTACTCTAAAATTAATCAAGATTGGGCGAAGCCGACCTACAGGAATTTCTTCCATTTCGCGTTTGGTCAATAAAGCAATCTTGCCACTTTGCATGTTTATTTTTGACCGTGCTCTAGCGCCATTGAGAGCATTATATGTATATATTCCAGCAAGATATTTAACACTCTCTAATATTGCAAATATATCACCAGCAAATGTTGATAATACAATGTGTTCTCCCGTTGGCACGGGACCATATTGACTCACTCCTGTGAGCAATACAATTGGTTTATCCACAGGAAAGGTATATCTTCGTAGTTCAAATATCTGGTTTGCATTTTTTTGGGAAATAAGCCGAATAAACTGAAGCTGGTCAAGTCCATATCCAGATCCGTCAGCAGAAGGAAGTCTGGTAGGTAGAAACATGCATCTGGAAGGCAGAGACCTGGCAGAAGAATGTTATTTGTTAGAAAAAGAAGAAAATGGGCCCCCGCGAGTAACAAGAAGAAAAGGGCAATCATGAAATTATCACAAAAGTTTTGGAATTCGTATTGGTATAATTTTTTTATTGCAAGGAATTTATGGTGGATTGAATATTTCTAATTTATACAATGAAACAACTTTTAATAACGAAAAGCTAATCACGTTATTAACAACAATGATGTAGGTTTTCAAGATCTGGGGTCATTCACAAAATTTCTAATTCGTTCAGGAAGGAGAGTCTCCCGAAATATCATTTTCTATGTTAAGACCAATGGAAAAAACATCACGCAGGGAGGACGGGGGGTCAGAAGTTCCTGAAAAATGTATCGCGTATTTTGGGAATGGCCCCTAGGATGCTATACCGTTTTTTCTAGATCTGAATAGTAATAAAAGCAGCATACGCAGGTAGTAAAGCGAATGTGCCTGGGTTAGCGTTTGCTAACGTTTAAAAAAATGACTATTAGCATGAAGAAAATAGTTTTTTTTAAATTAACGTGCCTCAAACAAATATTACGATATTTGAAAAAAAGTTAAAGATAACAGTATGTAACATTTCCACAGATGAAAAGAAAATGTTTAAATGACACCCGCAATTGGGGAGGATACAAAAAGGCCACATGGTAGCCATGTCTACAAATTGAAATGAGCGTAGGATATATTTCTTGTTCATATAATATACAAAATGATTGAAAAATCTAAGTTTAAGATCAATAGTTTCTTTTTAAAAGTAACTTACCCAGCAATATGGTTTACATGCTCTAATCTAAAAGCGTTTAGGATGGAGCGATGTCTGCCTACTGGAGTTTCCCCGATTTCTTTTGGGGTCAATGAGGTAATCCTTCCGCTTTCTATATTTATTTTTGCCCGTGCTTTACGATGAAGGCGAGAATCATATTTGTATATCCCAGCAAGAATATCGTCACTATCCAAAATTGCAAAGACGTCACCATCGACTGTTGATAATACCATTTGTTCTACGGTTGGTATGGGACGATAGGCTTTCGATCTGATGAATATTTCAAGTGATTTATCTGCAGGAAAAGTGTATCTTCGAAGTTCGAATTGCCGTTGCGGATTGTCATTGGGAATGAGCCGAATAAATTCAAGTTGATCAAGTCCATAACCAAGTACTTTAGAAAAAGGAAGCCTAGTAGGTGAAATTCTACGCACAGATGGTGGAGACCCAGACCTTAAACGAAGAGACAGTTCGGGATAAGAAGAAGGCGTGATCGGAAATTGCTCTCTGCCATCAGGATCCAAACTGGAAGAAGGAAGAGAACTGGCAAGAGGATGCTGTCTACTAGAAGGAGAAGATGATCTGGCAGGTGGATCTCCTGCAATAGGATCACCATTATTCAAACATTTAAACTGTTTTACACATTTCTGCTAGAAGAAAAAGGAGATTACATTTTTGTAAAGAAAAAATGTTTCAACCTTACCTTTACATGCATTTACATTCCATTCCATAGCATTAGCATTACCTGTATATTTTTGTTGTAAATACTGACTTATAGCTTCATGATGGTTTTCAGCTAGTCTGATATTGTCTTTGTGTTCGTTTAATCTTATCCTAAGTAAATTACTAGTTTGACCAACACAATCCATACCATAGGAACAAGTAATTCTATAAATCGAATTACAATGTTTAATAAGCTAAGTTTATCCTTTTCTAATTTAATAGATTCCTCAAGTTTATGTTAATTTCTAAAAATAGTTTTCATTTTTTTCGGAAGTTTATTAATTTGGTATGATATTGTTCCTAAAAATGGGATCGATATGATTTCCGTTTTAAAATTAATAACCGAACTATTATTCTCTGCCTCAGCGTAAAATCAGTCCCTACATTCCAATATTAAATTAAGTTATGAAAAATTAGAATGGAAATTAGAATGAGATAGGTAAATAATACTCTTTCGAATAATATGGCTGATATGGGAGATCCCATAAGAATTTCTAAATATTCTTTGTACAGAATATAATCAAATTTAAAAATGGTAGAATCTAATAGATCAAATATGCCTTCCTTGAAGTCATCTAAGCTTATCTCAGCATGGTGAGTAATGAAGCACAATATTCTTTCTACATAATTCAAAACTAATTCCGGAGAAACGTTGGTGAATCATAATGTGACATCAAGAGAATCTATGATAATGACCGATTTCATATAAAATCTGGCAGTCTCACCCTATTGATGCCATGGAATTGTTTGGGGCTGAAATATATTGTATTTTAAGGCAAAATATCATACACGTATTTTTTGTTTTTGATCACGTTTTGATCGTTTGCATCATGTTTTTTGTTTTGATCACGTTTTGATGTTTTGATCACGTTTTGATCATATTTTTTCTTTGCAAGATGATTGAGGAAGAGCTGAAACTAAAAAAGAAAAATTTTCTCGAAAAGAATGATTTTTATATTTATAATTTTTATTTTTTGTAGATTTATGGTAATATGGTGAAGATATCGTGTGAGTTTTGTTCTCGCCATACTATTCATTCCTATCCAAAAACTTTTTTCAAAAATGTAATGCAACAAAACCGTCCTACCTGATCAGCAGGGTTTTACTTAACGCTCAGACGTTTACTATAGATTAAAATGTATTATTTTTGTATAAATATCAAAAAAGGATTAACTTAATCATATGATGCAGTGATACCGGGTGTATCTGTGCATGCTTGAGGATCAGGTGGGCTGGTTTGTTTATTATTTCCTAACCTCAGTTAACCTTACTTTCTTATGTTCGTAAAAATTATCTACGATATGTCGTTAAATATTTAGTTCTTTCTTATTTGCATGCGTTACAGCTTTTAAGCTTTTTAAAGGCTCGCGTTTTTTTTTCAACAAACTCCTAACCTCAAATTCACTTTCAATATTCAATGTACGAATTTAATTATCATTTCTTATTTTTACGATTGCCCCTTTTGGATTTTAAACTTTTGAATGTAATACAATAAGGTAACGAATTGGAGATTATTTTTCTAACTGTTCTTGCTAAGACATAAGCATGTGCTGGTTATAAAAATTATTAAAAGTTCGTAAATGTCAATAAAATGACATTGATTAACATTTCTGTGATCAGTTTATATGTAAAAGATAAGTACCTTGGTTATCCGTATGTATCTTACTTGTCCCAAAATTTACCGAAAGGTTCATTTTTTTGGGCGTCATCCCCGATGATATTTCTGTGAAAAAAGAAAAAATATTGTACATTTTGTAATGTTGAGGATTCAGTTTATAAATGTCTGGAGTGCATTAGATTCAGTAGAATTTTATTTAAAAACTTGGGCAGGAAGATACTTAAATTTTGACTCCTTTAAATCCTTAAAATGTTAAATCCGTGTAATTAACTCTATGTTCGATTGAATGGTTAGACTTTCTGAACAAACTCTTAAAAATAAAAACCTTTGTTCGGCCAAAATGACCTTAATTGAGAACTACTACAAGAATCCAAAGTCGAGATATGACTCCTTTGATTTATAAAAGAGGAACTCAATCTGTTGGTTATATAATCATGTTCTTGAGCAAAATTTTAATCTCGAATTTGTTCTCTAAAAAATATTTAAACTGTATTTAAATATGAATTTTTTATTTTTTAAGAAAATCCAAAAAGTTGTTATGATACCCTTGTAGAGGTTTAAAAAATAAATATTTTTCTTCTCCTGACTTTTTTTCATATCGTGCGTTGTTTGGCTCAGAATGTTGATGCTTTTGATGCTTTCTTTTAGGACCAAAAAAAAAGTCGGCTAAGGATTGATTTGATCCTTTAATTTTTTCGAGAGTTATCGTGCTTACGGACGAACGGCTGGACGAAAGTACAGACAGACGCTATCGTATAAACTTGATTTTTGGATTCAGGGGGTCTCAAAACGTAGACATCAGTTGAAGAACTGTGGTGACAAACTTTCGACAATTCTAATACTTTTTCAATCATAAATGATGAAAATGTAAGAAGATCATAAATATTTGATTTACACAGGAAAATTATTAACCATACTTTTAAATTTGGAAGAAAGATGGTAGAATTTAGATGGACGGAGTATGGT
Source organism: Belonocnema kinseyi (assembly GCF_010883055.1). Taxonomy (NCBI): domain Eukaryota; kingdom Metazoa; phylum Arthropoda; class Insecta; order Hymenoptera; family Cynipidae; genus Belonocnema; species Belonocnema kinseyi. Next base: position 79,061,584 of record NC_046664.1, on the reverse strand, counting down.
GAAATTAGGATTATGAAAGGGAAGAATGGAAGATATGTTACTGGAATATAGCAGGATTTGCGAGAAACGATAGGGAATTTATGAGAAATTTGACAAAATTGGATGTAGTAATAATAATGGAGACGTGGATAGATGACAAGGGATGGGAATAAGTAAGGTGAAGGTTACTAGGAGGTTCCAAATGGCAAGTTTTATATGCAAAGAGGAAGAATAAAAAAGGCAAAGCAATAAAGCAATCGTGATGGGAGTAAAAAACAAATTTATAACAGGGAAGAATAAGACAGAGAGAAAAGAACAAAAAGAAGGATTAATAGTCAAAGAGGTAAAAATGGGAGAAGGGAAGTGGAAGGCAGTGAGGGTTTGTCATAACGGTGATATGCAGGAGAGAAAGTAGAGGATAAAATGGTATAAAATGATGAAAAAAGGAGTACCAAAGTAGTTCGAAAAGGGATGGGGAGAGAGAAGGTGGAGCAGAATAGCGAGATTTAGATGGGGAAACGAGGTAAGGGAGGGAATGGATTGGGAAAAAGAAGAGAACAGAAAGTTTACAATATGTGAATGAGAAAAGGAAACACAGCATCATGTATGGGAAGGATGTAGGAGAGGAATAGAAGATAAAGGAAGCTGGCAAGGAAATGTGGTTAATATTCTACGGGAGAATGGATTAGGAGAAGAATGGATAAAGGACTTGGAGGGGGCTAGAGAAGCGAATGAGAAAATGTAATAGTGTAAGTAGACTAAGAGCGTTTGCGTCTCCATTCTCTCTCCCCCTCTCTTTCTTTCTCTATTTCCCTCTCTCTCTCTCTCTCTCTCTCGCTTGCACTTTCGCTTTCGTTTGCTCGCTCAATTGTTTTCTAATAAGTCCTAAATTGCGCTGTTCCAGGAAATAGACATAAGGAACCAAATATAAGACTTTATGTATATGGTTGTAATTGTATACAGTAAGGATAAAATTTTAAAAAAATGTAAGCAGTTGTAAGGAACGGAAGTTATGTAAGCCCTTAGGGAACACATTATGAATAAAAAAGAAGAAGAAGAACCTAAATTAATTTTTGACTTGACTTTTTGGTAATGTAAAAGCTTATTAAAAATATTCTTAAATAAACTTGCCATTTTATAAGTAGGATTTTTAATCAAAGAAAGAACAGGCTTTTTTGGATAATTTGATTTTTGGATTTTAGGTGAGCCACATATTCTATAAATTTGACCATGAATTATTTTTGTAACGGCAATTTTATCAATTTTCAGAAAAAAATTGGTTCAAGTCTAACTTCAACCGTTTTTACAAATAATTTGTTAAAATGTGATCTTTTTTAATTATGATATCATTTAATTTACAATGCGTGATTCGAAAATCTTTTACTTTAAACATTTTTTCATTTTAGATTAAATTGTCCTGTAAGATATAAAAAATAAATCATAATTTATTGTACAAAACGATTCAAAATCAGTTCACAAAATTAGAATTTCCATTTTTTAACGTTAAAAATTTACCTGTTTTAATTGGAAAGTGTTAAACAAATGTTATATTTCTGTTAAAACTACGAAAAATGTTATTAATGTGGAAATCAAACTAATAATAAATTAAGATGATTTTTTCCGAAAATGGTACAAATTCAGAAAAAATTAAAAACAAGAAATAAAAGAATAAACAAAATGGCTGCTTAATTTCTGATAACCAAATTGTGGAGTTTATTCAGAGAACACGCGCGATACAGAAAAAAATTTGACGCAAAAATTGTTCTTCTCTAAGATTTTTACAAAATTTTCTTTTCTATTAATCGAACTTCTGTACCGATTTTTAAGATCCTTCAAAAATTTCTATTTCTGCTTAAAAAAGTACTTCATGAATTTACTCAACAAAAGATTCAACATATATTACATTTAAATTCGAACTTCTTATAAATAAAGAATAATTTTTAATCGGAACTTCTTCCCGTATTCATTTTGGTAACTTATGAGTTCATTTTCTTCAAATCTCTTCTAAATTTAGATCCAATTTTCTAAATTTGGAAACAAATTTTTGAAAACCGTAAAACATACTTAAAAAGCGGGATTTTTTGAGAATCAGAATTATCACTATTGTAAAAAAAGTACCTGGTTTGAAACAAATTGCCCGTTTATCTATTGGAAAGGAAAAATTGTCGCTACCATATCCCAAACATTTTTTACATTCTCATCAGAGAAAGTATTAGATTTGTTTAAAATTTGCCCCCCCCCCTAGTTTTTGTCAAATGGCCACGTTTGAGACCCCCTGAATCCGCAAAACATATTCTTACGAATGTGTCTGTCTGTATGTCTGTATGCTGTCTGTCTGTGAACACGATAGCTTCTTAAAAAATTAATCTATTAGATTGCCCTTTGATACACTCGTTGAGTGTCCTAAACTGAAGGTCAAGTTCGTTAGCCAGCCATTTTCGATGAAAATTTAAAAATTGGGCACAATTTGAATATTTTTGAGACTACTTCTTTAAAAATTCAAAAATTCTCTGTACGGTTATTCATAGAATTCCAAAAATTGAACAATTTATCCTAATGACTTTTTTTGAAAAATGAAAAATTACTAGAGTTATAGCATTTTCAAAATCCAGAAAAACAAACTAAAATGAACAATTTAAGCCAAACAACACATGATACGAAAAAAAGTCTCAAGAAAAAAAAACGTTGCTTTTTAAAAGTTCTATAAGGTTATAATAACAACTTTTTCAATTTGCTCAAAAAGTTGAAAATTTCAAATTTGTTCGTACCAAAAATAATTAAAAATAAAAAAATTCCATTTTTTGGTCAAACAATGCAAGATACGAAATAAATGAAAAAGCTCAAATTGCGCGTCCTGGAAAGAAATACAAATTAAGAATGAATCACTTTTCGATATAAGCTGCGAGAAAAAATGAGACAAAACTTGTTCATCCAAAAAATAGCTATAATTTTTAATAGGACAATATCCAAAATGTTCGATAGTCCCGATTTCGGGGCTGACGGTAGGTAGCAACTAACTCATTATAGCCTGCTCCGCTTTTGTTTGTTCACGCCTGACTGCTCGCCTGATTGACAGCCACAGATCCCGCGCACCTCGCGCAGCCCTGTTACACCTACATGCGGCGCGGCGTCAATTCTCGGAAAAGTTATAAAAGGGAGGGCTATTGAAGATTTGAACTGTATCTTCTTTAAATTGGTTTTTTAATTGAAAAATAGCTTTTTTTTCCTGAAAATTTGTTTGTCAAAATTGGATTTTTTGGTCGCAAGTGTCATCATTTCATTTGAAAACCGGTATCTTTTTATTGAGAAGCAAGATATTCTGCTGACAATTTGTTTTTTTTTTGTTGGTAGAAAACTTATTTTCAAATAGGGCAATAAACCTTTTTTTGCCAAAAATGAAGTTGAAAATAGGTTTATGAAAAACTATTGCATTCGCTAAGTTTTCGAACCTTATTTAACAATTTGTAACACATTTACTGTCAAAGAAAAATTACTTTTGCTTTGAACGATCGAAATTCTGCTGACTTTTCTTTTAAGTATGCCATATGGTATACTTGAAAGTATACCATATGGTACGTATTCTTATTAATAGAAACACTTTTACAATTTAATTTTCTGACACACATAAACAGAGACACAAATTCTGGATTCTGCCCTCTCAAATTCAACTTGTACTTATTTCGAAAAATTTCAATTAAGTCTGAAAGATAATAACAATGAGGATATAGTGTAAATTAAGTCGAAATAATTCTATTTGCGTATTATTTAAAAAATCTACTTAAATTGTTGATATGTGATTATATTCACCAATAAAATTGAGAAGAACCGCCAAGATTATAAGGAGAGTAGAAAAAATCTTCATATTTTCCAGTGAGAAAAAAAATTAATTAATGTTTTAATGAAGAAGATTATTCACCATGTAACTAATAAATATTCTGATTCTCGAACAAAAGGTATCGTTATCATATAGTGATTATCTAGCACCTATAAGCGTTGAGAACGTAATTCACACATATTTACATTTCATTAGTCAGTTTCAGAGACAAAAATATAGGTATATATAGTAAAAAATATAGTATATATATAGTATAATATAATATATATATATATAATATATATAGTAAAAATATAGTATATTCGTTAAAATTGATATTACAATTTTTAAAATCTTTTACGTTCAGGGCAAAATAATTATGGTTTAGATAAAGATTTATCATAATAGTTGAAAATTTTTTCTAGTTAAAAATTGAAATACAGTGAAACTCTTCTATATCGCCAAATTTGTGGCTGAGGGTGGGTGGAAACCAACTCATTATAGCCCGCTTCGCTTTTGTTTCTTCACGCGTGAGTGCTCGCCTGAGTAAAAACCGCAGACCCTGCGCACCCGCGCAACTCCTGTTACATTTACTGCTTTTAATTCTGAAAAAAGTACAAGGATTGAGTACCCCGCCCCCCCCCCTCCTCTATAATTTGCACTTAACTCTATCCCCAATGTTTTTCGGAGACAACGAGGAAAGTATTCTGCTTTTATTTTGGTTTTGGAAATTTGATTAAAATTCAATAAATTTTGAGAAAAAAGACGGGACATTATGAAAAAATTTGAGAAGTTTGGAAAAAAATTATAAAAATTTCGAGAAATTTGGAAACAAATTCAGAAAAAGGAGACACATTTCGGGAAAGTTAATGATAAATTGCAAAATTAAAAAAAATTACACCTGTATGTTAAACCCGCCCCTGCACTATATAATTCTTACTGAACCCGAACCCCAAACATTTTTAGGGGTGAAAGGATAATGTTCCAATGTTATATTCGGTTTTGGAATTTTTTAGATTTTTTCATTATTTCAGAAAAAACCGCTGGATCGTGATTAAGATTCGTGGGAAGATTGCCACAATGTATATTTACAGGATTGTGAAATATGTAATTTTTTAGAGCATTTCCAAGTAAAACAACAAAAACTTATCGCAATAGGCGAAATGCAGAAAGAATTACTGTGATGCATGCAAATATTTATAGAATCATTTATTGGGATAAATAAATATTACGAAATATCAGAAGGAGGGATATCCGGTCCTTTTTATCTTGCTTAAGTCAGTTGACCTTGGTCCTCACTCAGGAAACGTAAACCCCGGATGTGACTAAAACCGTTGGTAAACTGCGCAAAACGTTGAGCAGTGAAGTTGTAAAAGCGGAAACAGTTTCAGATAGGAGTGAAAGTAGTTATGAATTACCGGAAAATATTGATAAAAAAGTAAAAACAAAAAGAAACTGATAGCAGTTGTCATTGGCGAAAAAATAGCATATCTACAAAATCCGTTAACAGATTTGGAGCGGGAAAGCAACGATTTCGATGAGCATATCGAACGATTGGAATTACATTTATTGTTAGCCGGAATTACAGATGGTAAAATAAAGGCCTGCCGTGTTGACAAAATTGGGCAAGGACGTATACCATTGAAAACAGCTTGTCCAAGAGATAAGACATTAGCCTCATAACTTCTACGGAAATATGGTACAACTATTTCTCAAGGAGAAAATAATGCCGACTATTAAAATATCCATACAAGGAAGTAAATTCTACAAATTAAAGCAGTAGCACAGTCAAACTATTGATGGGTTTGCTCCGAAATTAAAAAGAAAAATGGTGCGATGAAAATCTACAGCAGATGATGAAGCATGTATGGCAACCCAGGAGGCTCTAATTAGTCCGAAAGGAGAGGAAAAACCATCAGAACCCGCTTTGATGAAAATCCCAGCTTACACTTAAAATAAGGGAAAGCAGAAGAAGCATTTAAAAAAAAATGCTAATGAAGATGCTCGATCAAATCAAAGTCAACGTACGTCTTCAAGAAATGCTCAAGACAGCAAATGCTATTGCTGCAACAAAAAAAAACATTTCGCTAACAAGTGTTGGTATGATTAGAAAATTTGCAACATTTTCAAAAGAACTCGTCCTATCCAAAAATTATTTTAAACAATTTTCAAGATCACTTAAGGTAAATATTTATTTCCCATTAATTTTTTGTTTGCACCTTGTTTCGTTTTTCAAAAAATTAGATTTTTATTTTTAATGTTATTTTTGCGATTCAAACTTAAACTACGACTCCTATGAGACAATTATTCACGACAAATGTGTAGCTCTTTTTTCAAAAAGCAACTTTTTTGTATTCCTTCTTTAATAGCTTTTGCTACGTATCACAAAATTTCATTTTTTATTTTAAATTATGTTTTAAGAAAATTGTTTTCGGGTTCAGAGGTTCTCATAACTTGAAAATTTGTCCAAAATCTAATCCCGTCTACATTGCTCAAACCAAAGAAGATTCTTCTTGTTAATTTATAAATCAAGTTCATTTGGATGAAACTTTTCTGAAAGACAAAAATAAAATCAATGATTGTGCTTTATTTTATGGAGAAATTTGGAAATTTTAACAACTTGAACTTTGAAATTATTTCATCTTTAAAGGTGTCATTTAAAAATTCTAAATATAAAATAGACACATACTATGTTTAGTTCATAAATAATTAAAAAATTATTACGTCCATTTTTAAACGGACGTTCGACGTACACGGCAGGGATTATAGTTTTTTGGGACCTTGCAACATAAGAAAATTATTTATTGGTATCCGCGCAAAATGAGCATGATCTAATGCTTGCAAATTAAATCTTAACTCTCTCCTTCAGGCGCATGAGCAGTCGTACAGTGAGGAATACAACATGGCGGAACCTGGCGATAATGGAAGTGAAAGTTTCGACAGCTCTGCTTTTCTCGTTTGCTTAAGATTGTTTTTGCGATCTTACAATCATCGAAAATGTTCCGCAATGTAAGTATCATAAAACATAAGATTGGGTAAGTAGCGCATTTCCGAGTGTCTTTACATGGGCTCGAATCTCCGACTTGAGAAGAGAGATCACGTTCATTCGCCAACAGGCAGAAAATTTCCTTCTTTTTGCGCGTCTTTACTTATAATAATTTCCCGCAAAAACTATTTCGTGAATGATGAAAACGGAACTTCCTGTTACTTGTTTCTGGGTAAGGCTGGCTGGGATATTGACAAAAAATTCAAGCCTTGAGAAATATTATACATCCAGTTCTTATTATTATTCGTAATTGCAAATTACTCGTAATATTTTTAGAGAACCCTAGATCACAATCTTTTTTTAGTTAGAGATTTTTTTTAATTGATTGGATGACGTGAAAAATTTTCTTTAACATGATGTACTTTAAAATTAAGTAAGATCGAACGATGGCTGCCTACTGGAACTTCCGCCACTTCATTACTAGTCAATGGAGTAACCGTGCTGTCTCGCATGTTTATTTTCACTCGTTTTTTAGCGCGAGTGTCAGAATTATATTTATACATTCCAGAAAGATCATTAATATTATCCAATATTGCAAAGACGTCGCCCTCGTGTGTTGTTAGTACAATTAGTTCTTGGACTGGTATAGGTTTATAGGTATACCCTCCTTCGAGAAATAAAACTAATTTATCCGAAGGAAAAGTGTATCTTTGTAGTTCGAACATCCGGTTCGGATTCCTGTTGGGAATCAGCCGAATTAACTGTAGCTGGTCAAGTCCATATCCAGATCCGTCAGAAGAAGGAAGCCTGGTAGGCAGAGCTATGCGCCTGGAAGGAACACTGGACCTTGAACCATGTGATAGCTTGGCCGGAGCAAGAGACCTGAAAGAAGAATGTTGATTACCAGGAGAAAATACAGTGAAACTCTTCAATAGCCCTCCCTTCTATAGATCTCCCGAGTATTGACGCCGCTCCGCAGGTAGGTCTAACCGGAGCTGCATGGGATGCGCGGGGTTTTGCGATTGTCAATCAGACGGGCACTCATGCGTGAGCCCCAAAATTGGCGCTATAGAAGAGTTTCGCTTTACATTTGTTTAAGTTACTTTCGAAATATGCTTCACAAGTCAAAAATAAAAAAAAACGCCAAGGAGTTATCAAAAATTTGAGTTAATTTAGAAAAATTCAAGAGACTTCAATGAAACTCATAAAAGTTGGAAAGTATATAACTAGACAAAATTATTCCAATGAAAATTGTAAGTAAAAACTTTATTATTCATTTTCAGAATATTAGAATCTATTTCAAACTTTGAAAATCCATAAGAATTCAACGTGAAATCGAAAGCCCTCAGAAAAAAAAGTAAAAAAAAATGAAAGCGTTAATAGTACTCATTGAATCAGGCGGATTTCGAGAGAATTGCAAAAATTGGCAGTTGAATTGTAAATAATTTAAATATACACTGAAACCGAAGTAATATCCGACGTTGCGGAACGTAAACATTCACTTATGTCCTCTCTGGAGGAAATCCCACCACTGTACTTCAGCTCAGGGGAAATTGCCGCACTGGGCGTTGATTGGTTTGTTTGAGTGGATACATCATACAGCAGCGTAGCCAGACATTTTTTTGGGTAGGGGGCTAACCTCAGTGAAGAAGGGCTAAGAAGGGTACTCGAAAAATAAAATAACCGAATATTGAAGTTTATAAACCTTATTGTTTAAACAATTCATTATTGTTTTTAATAATTACTATTTTAATAATTTCAGAAAGTTACAGTTTTTTCTGAAATTTTTCACTTTATGTCAATTTTTTACTTAGATTAGGGTGAGAATTAATTAAAGCAGATAACCATAAATGATAAATATTAATATTAATTTAAGCACAAAGGTTCTCAAGGATAATTTATATTTTATATTATTAAATAGAAAATTTAAAGAATATTTCAAAAATTTATTCTATTTTAGACTAATATATTAACAAACGAGAAAGAAATTGTTAAATAAATGATGCCCTCATTTGTTTAATAATTATATATCTTTAACTAAAAACACAAGTCGAAGTAAAAAATTGAAGAAATAACCGCAAGTTTCTAATTATCTGAGGGAGAATGGCTACAATCAATAATAAACTGTTTAAGCAATTATGTTTGTTAACTTTCATTAGTTATTACTTTATAAAGTAAAAAGTAAAACAAATTTGAAATATTTTATAAAACGAAACACATTCTTGGCATTATTCGAAGAGTTTGCTTATTTTTTTGGTTTACAAATTTTATTGTTATTTTGCACTTCACAAAATTGGTTAACAATATATCTTTGAATAAGGCTTTAAAAACATCTTTCTTCAATTAATTTCCGATTGTATAAAAACATTAAGAGACTTCTGGCTTCCAATCCTGTCTTTGAATAAACCATGTTTCCAACGTTAAATAACCTTGTAATGTTTCTTGAACCACAGTTACACTTATTGGTTGAATAGGTTTAAAAAAAATATAAAACAAATCAAACTTAATCAAACCATTTAAAAAGAAAAAAAAGTGAAACAAAATTTCCAAAAACAAAACAAAATTTAAAACAGGCGAAAACAAAAAAACGAAACAAGACTCAAATATAGTGATAAAATTAAAATGCTAATAAGAATTAACAAGGTGAAATTTATTAATTGACTAACTTCAATGTTTCTATTGCTCAAAAATATACGAAACAAACCAAATTAAACAAAATTCAAAATAGAAAAAAACGAAAGTGAAATAACAAAGTACACTTAAATATCATAAAATAATAATATCAATAATTTAATTCATAATAATAATAATTTAAGGCATGACATTTATTAATAGATACAGATTATTGTTTTAATTATTAGAAAACATAGAAGACAGACCAATTAAAATATAACCAATGAAAAAAACAAAATGAAGCATATTTCTGAATTAATTCTCAATCAGGAATCTATCGCCAGGCTGGAGCGATACATTCTTGAGACCATTCCCCAATATTAGCCGAAATAAATAGTTGAACCTGATTGTTTTGGGACACTTTGTGCAAGGAATCTTGATCTTCAAGTCTATGTATTTGATGAAAATTGTCGCTCAACAAATTTTGTCAGGCTTTTGTAAATGTAGATGGATTCACAGCTGCCCATGCTTGAGCAACAGTTGTCGCAGTATCTAGCAGATTCCATGATTAAAAAAAAATCGTGCGTTGCCGTAGGGTTCCTCTTTTTGACCCTAATAATTTTTTTCCAAATCCAAAAATTAAGTAAAACTTTTACAAAAAGATATTCTATCGCTTAAAATTTGTATGCTCACTTGTCATCTAAACACTGGTATTATTGGCTTATTCGAGTGGAAAGCTATCCTAACTTTTTGAAGCAGTTCATAATTGTAATACTATGTTTGGTCTCTTCAAAGCCAGACGAGTTTTTCTCTTTCGCTAAAGCTGAGGTTCTTTTTGGCAAAGATTTATAATAGAGGCCAGTTTCATCACCACTGCAAATGTTCTCTAATGCATATTCCTCTTTTCGAATTGTAATTGACAGACGTTCAGTAAAGTTGTTTACACTGTTCTTATCAGCATGACGCTTTTTAAACATATCCAGTTATCCTTGGTCGGCCTTAACAGCATTACGTTTGTGGCTATTTGGCACTGGTTTGTTTCCAATATTACTTTTTGTAGCTCCTTATAAATTTCCATGACTTTTCCGCGAATTCTGGGCCCTTGAACGGCAATCCCTAAATTTCTTTTCTGCGTCATCCACTCCACAAGTATCTTTTCCAAAATAACATTATACCTTTCATCAATTCGACTTCTACTTGTCACAGTTCGTGAAAGATCGTTTATTTTAAGTTTAATAATATATTTTTTTCTTGCTATTTTGTCAAAAGTGCTTTTAATTATTCTGTATTTGTTTGCAATATCTACTTTTGTAGCTCCTTCTTTCAAATATTTGCATTTTTCTTCTTCAAAATCACTAATGGGCGTTGCTTTTTTTCTTTATGTTTTTTTTTTCTCTAAAAAGAATTATTTTATTTTTATGTTTTAAGCCTAATGTAATTTTGTTTACCAATATTATTTACCATTTATTTTTTATTGCATTGTTTTACTTTATGTATATCATTGCAGGATATTTTTCATTTATTGCTTTCGCACAATCTTATATAGTACTGTGATAAAACAAATTTCTGTATGATTCTGTGGAAAATAGATTAAACACTGTACAAACAAATTGACAACTACATAATCTACATATTATTGACCGCGATTTCTTCGAAGGTGGCAAACTCATACACGATTTGAACATTGTACTGATATGGTCATACTGTACCTGACATTTTGCTGCGTAAAAAGTGATAAAAAGCTGTTCATGCACAGAATTTTTAAAAAATTTCTGCTCACTTTATTTGCACTTTTAATGAAATATATCGCAAAGTTAGTAAGCATCTACTGGAGCTGCAAACTCTGTCGAGTGTCCTCTTACACAGAGACGTAGGCCTTTTTGTAATCATATTATTTATCAATAATAACTATTAACCGATAATAACTAGTTGTTTTATACACTGGTGAATGCAAGTCACACTTTCACTTGCAATGGCATGTGCTAGAAAAGGACAGTGAGAGTGATATAACTGCAGTTTCAGAGTATATTAATAATCTGCTGTGTTTTCTGTTTTAATTTATACCAAATTCACTAAGAAATGTGATAGAACGATAATTCGTTTTTTTTTCAATGTAACTCACCTATGACTATGGTTTAGATGTTCTACTCTATAACCATTTGCGAATTGGCGATGGCGGCCTACTGGCGTTTCCTTTACTTCATCTGAGGTCAATAATGTAATCTTGCCGCTTCTCATGTTCACTTTTGCCCGTCCTTTCGCATGTTGAAGAGAATTGTATGCATATATGCCAGCAAGAATGTCTGTACTGACCAATATTGCAAAGATTTCCCCATCGAATGTTGATAAAACAACTTGTTCTCCGTTTGGTACAGGCTCATATTGATTCAATCCTACCAGCACTTCAATTGAACTATTGGCAGGAAAAGTGTATCTTCGAAGTTGGAATTGCCGTTGCGGATTTTTATAGGGAATAAGCCGAATAAATTCATATTGATCAAATCCATAGCCAGGTAGAGTGGAATAAGGAAAACTGGCACGTTGAGTGTTCAATACGGCTAGCGGAGACTGGGACCTTTGACGAATAGGAGGATGAGAACTAGCAGGTAGATGGTGTCTATCAGAAGAAGAAGAAGAAGAAGATTGTCCGGCATGTGGATCAACTAGAATAGGGGCACCATTAGGAAAAAATTTTAACTATGAGCTTGTCTCTGCAGAATGAAAGAGGCGATTACAATATTTGAAGAGCTAATCCTTTGGCATTACAGATAATAATTTACAGCTATAGAATCTGTTCGCAGACTGAATTGGTTAGAAGTAATGCTTTTCTATTTTATTATTTTACATTGCGATTGGCGTTTGGCAATTGGCATTTTTAATTTTTTGGCCATTAAGAATGTAAATTTGATTAATATGTAAGGAACTGGTGATTATTTTGCTAAGAGTTCTTGATAAGATATATGTAGGAATATTAATAGAAGAAATAGAACAAACTAAAGGCCTAAGTGCAACCTGGTTTACGTCTTTTGGGAAGTTTATAAATTTTCACTAGATTCATTATCCATAAAATCCTGAATTTGTTTGGGTTCGTTTAAATTAATTATTAGTCAGAGAAGTTGGTCAAGAACAGTAAACGATTCCTCAATACATAAAATTTTAAAGATATGTCGTGGATTTCCGAATCTTGAACTTCATACAGGTTTTGTACTGTTAAGATTTAATAGAATTTGGCTCAACATATATTAATTAAGAAGTTTAGGATTTCTCGCGTAAACAGAATTCAATAGAAGGGTCTGTCAAACATGTTATCTTTTTCTATTAGAACAATAGCTACCTTCATTGTGCGCATGTTCTTTACACTTCCCAAAATTTGTCAGAAGATCCATTGTTTTGGGCGGCATACCTGATGATATTTCTGTAAAAATACAAAAAATATTGTGGAATTTTTATCGATGAAAATTTGTTTGATAAATGTCTGAAATGCAAAAGATATAGCAGGATTTTTATGAGAAACTTGGTGTTTAATATAACAGTTTTCGACATATAAAATTCGATAAAAATTGACGCAATTTGCAATATAGAATTTATTATAAGTTTTCGAAAGATAGGATTTTACTGAATTTCAAAAAGAAATGTTTAATAGAAATGTATAATATTTAAGTAAGATTGAATGTGCTGATATATTTTAATTTCAGAAGTTCGCTTGGTCAAATTAGATAAAATAGATAATGTAGATTACGACCTAGAAATTTTTATTTCCCGAGAGCTGAAATTTTTTTTTTAAATTAAAGGTATGTTATAGTATCATCTTCACTAATAGAATTAAGGATATCCATCGCGGTAAAGACCAAATTATAAAAGAACCTCATTTTTCGTAATGAAAGGAAAACCTGATTTGAAGCTAATAAAATAAGTAGTTATCAATGTATCTGATTAATATTCTTGTGTTTTATTAGACTATGTATCATAAACCTTATCTTTATCAAAATATCATACTTTATTGATGTCGCGCTTGGCCTTTTGAGATATCCATGTTTATATATCATAAATTAGTTCCAGGAACAAAGTTTGATTACCTCAATTGAACATAGATTGGAAATAATATAGCTAAAATGTGTCGGAATATCTTAATCTTATCATCTTTAATTTTAATTCTTATCGCTCAAGCAATTAAATTTAAATACATAGCTAGAAGCCTAATATATTAAAAAAAATTTTTTTGCTACAATCAATTGCTGGAAACTATCTCCTTAACGTGTAAAATCATGAGCAACTAATTTTAGAAAGAAAAAGAAAGAAAAAAAAGTATTGCACAATAATTTATATACGTTTAAAAGATTTTATAATTCTATTCGTCACGATTTTATTAAGTATTATGAAATATCTAATTAAAAATTATTATACGCATTTTCACTGAATGAAATGGCTTGAACAAAAACGTGACAATTAAAATTGTTTAGAATTTTTCAAATCACAGAAAGTGTTTCCTGTAAACTAAAATTGAATGAGAATTACCTGCTTTTTTTCTTTGTTATTATTAAAGCTTGGGTTTGTGTTAAAAAATGTGTTGCTATAATCAATGGAGATTTTACAGTTAGTTTCATAATTCAAGTTAAGGATGAGTAACCATAAACTTGAGAGTGCACCTGCACATTATTAAGTTTGAAATACATATCGTCTCAAAATAAAAAGAGTTGATCTCCTAATATTAGTTCATTTTTATACGTTTGAAATAAAATAAAATTCTTAATTATCAGTTGTACATGTGAGTTTCTTAAAAATGAACAATCTTCAATTTTTGAAACAAGCGAATCTAAATCAGTATTTCGGCTTATAAATTCCAATTTTTGTTTTAAAAGAACTTAATTCTAATTGGAATTATACTCAGGTAAGAATTCTCTCAGACAAATTGCTATTAAAGGCAAGATCAGATTATATAGTGTTAAATTCACCAATAAAATAAGGGATGACGATCAAGGTTTAGACTTAAGGCGCATGAGCCATGGGTTGCGCACACAGACCAGCAACTACTCTTAGGAAAATTATGTGAAGGCGGATTTACTTTAGAGCGTCCTTATGCGACTTCACTAACCTGCGCCGCCGCGTGACACAAGCACTAGTCAGACATACCTACTATACATAGTGCGCGCCTTAAATTACCGAAAGCTAGCCTGTTGACGTTTCGTCAGCTAATCAACTGTTAACTTGCACGTTGGTGGCAGTTGTGAGAAAGTATGCAGTGACAGGGTTGAGAAGTTTTTACGGAGTTTGTGTGGAAGGTGTAAGTGGAGTGTGAGGGTGGAAGTCTAGGAGGTGAGTAGGGTTGCGAGGGGTCAAATAGTGCAAAGAAAGAGAAAATATAGAGGGGGTAAGCGACAGCGACCTTAAGAGACATATGTTGGCTGCAGTACGTACTTTTTCTCTTAGAAAGGTCACAGTTACCGATTTAAGAGTGGAAGGTGGTCAGAAAAAGTACTGGCAGTGCTCATAGTGACTCAGACGGCGAGGAAATTTCCAGAAGGCCACGACAGCCAGCAAAGAGAATCCGGAGAAAAGCGCGCTAAAGAGTCTCTTTATAAAAAGCGTACGAACACGTACGACGCTAGGGGCTCTGTGAAGCAGTTGAAAAGTATAAAGGAGGACTTGTGGGTAAGAGATAAGAGATGGAAAAAGGAGGTAAAAGAGCTGAGGAGGAAAGTAGTAGATTTGCAGACGAAACAAGGTGTCAGTGAGGAAGCAAAAAGAGGAGAAAATTAATTTAATGGAAGAAGAGATTTGGTTGTGGAATGAATTTGTGGAAAAATTGCTTTAGCAGATTGAGGGCAGGTAGAGGACAGATTGTAGAAGTAATGTGGAGAAGTGTTAAATGTGCTGTACTGGAACGTAGAAGGGGTAAAGAAGAAAGATGAGAATTTGTGGAGGTATATTTAGGAAGTGAATGTGCTTGGACTAGTGGAGACGTAGGAAGAGAGAAAGAAATAGCATAGATTGAAGCACAAGTTGCCAAGGGGGTATAAGTGGAGGCTCCAGAAGGCGGCCAGAGTAAACGGGAACGGAAGGGCTATTTAAGGAATTATACTAGGATTTGGAATAAATTAGAGAAAGAAGTCCATGGAGAGGGAGAGCGGGAGGTCGCGCAAACGAGAGCAGTAAACATAAGAGGGTAGCTTATCAGTTTTTGACTTTGTATAATAAGAATGGGATGAAACCTGGGTTAAAGAAAGGGTGGAAGAATTACTAGGAAAAAGAGGTGAGGGTAGGGTAGTACTAGGAGGGGGGAATTTAATGCGATAATGGGGGATAGAGAACGAAGCGTGGCTGTTTGGCACACAAGATGTAAGGAAGAGACTAAAGGGGGTAGTGAAAAAAGTATGGGGTGGGAGGGATTTCCAAGAAGGCCAACGGATGTGCTGATCGTACCACTGTATAAGATAGGGGATATGGGAGTACTATTGACCATATTTACATCTTGTAGCACGTGATGGATAGAACCCTAACCAAAATGGGTGCCAAAGTGTACGAGTTTTTTGTGAATCTAAAAGGCGCGTTCTCTTCGGTGAATAGGGGGAGGTTTTAAAAGGCAATGTAAGAGAGAGTAGTGGAGAGGGTCCTCATCGAGAGGGTAAGGTAGGTATATGAGGAGACGAAAGAAAAATGAGAGGACGGGAGGTTGCGAGGAAATCTCTAACAGTATCTGGATAGATAGGGGTTTAAAGCAAGGCTGCCCGCTTAAGGAAACGCTTTTTGAAATTTTATTCGCAGATATGAAAAGTGAGCTAGCGATCGGAGCGGTAGAAGGAGTAAGGCTAGGAGGTGTCCGGATATGGGCACTCGCATATACAGATGACATAGTGTTGCAAGCAAAAAGCGAAGTGACTTTAAAGGAGACGATGAAAATGTTGATAAGATAATTTGATAAAAATAGGTTAGAGGTAACTGCAGACAAGTCGAAGGTTTTGGTGTTCAGGAAACAAGATGGAACAGACAGAGAAAGGGGAGTGAAAGTGGAAGAGAAAAGCGGTACAAAATTTAAATGATTTTTTGTACCTGAACTTCCCGTTTTGGAGGTATGGGGGAGTCGATAGTCATATAAAAGAGAGAGTGAGAAGGGTAAATGTGGTGATGAGGAAAGTGTGCTGGCTAGGGAAGAAGTTGTTTTCAGATGATTTTGTAACGAGACTGAAATTGTTTGATTTGCTAGTGATGAGTGTCTAATTTTACGAAGTGCAGCTGTGGGGTTGGAAGGTGAGTGAGGAGTTAAATACAATACCAAAAATATATGCAAAGTGAAGACTGGGGTTGGCATAGAATACGTCGAACTATATTGTCAGGAGGGAGACAGGAAGAATGAGTTCATGGATTAAAACAGGGAGACGAAAGTGTATATATTAGGAGAAATATTTAGAAGAGGGGGAAGTTAGCTGGTTAGAGAGTGTTTGAGAAAGAGGAAGAATAAACGCAAGGATGCAAAAATGGAGGTGGAAAGGAAAAGGTATTTTAGAACGAGTGGAAAGCAGATGGATTGAGTGAGAAAGATCCAGGAGGGAGAAATGTATAGGAATTGGATCAAGAGAATGGCATAGAGAAAGAGAAGGCAGAAGGAAAGGAGAAAATAAGAGATTTAAGGTTTAACGGGAACTATGTGTGGATTATGCCAAAGGAGTGAGTGCAATATTTGCATGAGAAAGGAGAGCAAGGAAGTCAGGAACTTAAACGAGAATGAGATGCGGTTGCATGAAGGATTTCAATAAGTTCTGTCTTTCTAGAGAGAAAAGTATGTGTACACTATGCGGAAAGAGGGAAAAGTTGAACACTGGTTGGAGGAGTGTGAAGAGGTGGAAAGGAGTAGCATGGGTTAAGGGGGTGTTGGATAAGATGAAGAAGAAGAGAAGGAAGAAGAAAGAGGAATGTAGAAGGAAAGATTTTAAATATGATAGAAATTAGGTATAAGGAAACTGTAAATATCGTAAATATTAGATAAGTAGGTGTTAGCCGCGGAGCAGAGTCTGGCAATGCGAGGCATAGTGAGACAATAGCGACATGCGTGCGAGGCGACGTGAAGCAAGGAAGGCTAAGCTATAAAAGCGATCGCATTAGATATTAGGTGTGGATGAATAGTAATTTTGAAGAGGCAGTTGTAAGAAAATTCTGTAAAAAATAGAAGTGTAAGCAAGTCAATTTTTTTAAGCCAGTAGGCCAAAAAATAAACAATTATCCAGCGAAGCTAATCATACGGTGGCTCATTCAAAGCGGCCATGTTTTTTTCATTGTATTTCCTCCTTCCTTACAGTTGGTGTGAACAGAAATATGTTTCATATGTGACTGATTCACGACTGCCTAGTCGTGACGATGTAAATTGTGGTAGAAAATTTAACTATTTTGTTGCGAATTAGTCCTTGTGTGGTTTAAATAATTTTTTTCTAAAAATTTAAATATTTTATTTTGTGTTGGAAACATCTTTTTTAGGATTCATTTTTTGTTGTTTGGGAGCAATCACATATGATGTCACGCTTTATTCCAAGCTTTTTTAACCCCCACTCGTACCCCTTGTCACGTTCAGTCACCAATTAACGAGAGCCTAACTATAATATCACGTCACGTTCTTTCGACCCCCTCCCCCGCCTTTCACATTTTTCGAAATAATTATAAAATACTTTTCGGAATATTGTTAAATATGATAATTAAATGTTACATAAACATAATCAAAAATATCATAATTCATACCTCGGTCAGGGAGGAAGTCATATACGTCCCTTCATGTGCCGCTAGTTTTAGAGACAAGGTCATAAAAAGGAGAGTGAGAGTCGAACCTACACTCTCATGTCATTGATAGATAGGACAGGGAACAGTTCTTCTTGGAAGTAAGAAGATGACTCTTGGATGTGCGCAGGTCAATTAGATACGTAGACTGATCTTTTCAAACCTGAAAGTCATTCTTGGCACTCTTAAATTTCAGCGAACGACATTAAAGGACAACTGAAGCAAAAAGGCCTCGCGATTCAAACCCTAATGAATATCGAGGAAGTATTTAACTACACCTCTAGAAAGGTGATCAGAGCGGCTATGATTCCACATGGTGTGCCTGTTGCAGCCGTAGAATGGACTTGTTAGAAATTGGCTAATGGAAATGACTTAAGTGGACAAAACTTTGCATGAAATCGCTGCCTCGGGGTGTCCACGGAAAAGGTTTTAATTATCCCTGCTGTGATACTTGACAGTGGATGAAATGCTTCATCTACATACAAGTCAGGGTTTACGCGTTATGGCCTAGATGGACGATATACAGGTTAACGTGTAGGGTTAATCTGAATGCGGTTTTATTCACTTGACGGTATAAGTAGGAGCAAATGCAAAAAGCTAGTAGAATCTCTATGGCTCTGTAGGAAAGCCATAGGGAAAAGCTGGGTCTTGAAGCCGAACACACGTATGTAGATCTACGCAGCGTTTATGCGAGACAGAGGCTAGCCTATGCTGTGGTGATCTAGTGGAGCAGAGTCGAACTTTCTGCTGTGAAGTCTCTAGTGGAAATAATCAGGGGACTGATTAAGGGCTCTATGAGGATTCAAGGCTATCCGTCTCACTATCATCACCGTTGCTGCCAAGGATAGCTGGAGATTAAATTTGGTAAACGGAAAAAAGCTCTCGACCACAATACGGATCCAAACCGACATCACGAGTAGACCGACCCTGAGTATGTTCAAGGAAAAATCGCCCACTCGATGTCTCTTTGACAACAAATATCATGTTAGCCTATCGTCGGAGAAATGGGTTAACGGCGAGACACAGCTGCTCAGCGATGAAGGCTGTACATATGGCACCAGAACAAGAATATAGCAGGAGCTGGTGTATATCGTAGAAAATATTAATTAGAGTGCACAAATCCGGAGGGGTCTACGCCACTGTGCTACAATCTGAGATTATAGCTATGCTCCAATGCGCCTTTAAGGAGCACGAATGTTATAACAGAAGAAACATCCGTATCTGCTCATACAGCAAGAATTTAAGGCAAAAAGAAAAGTCCAGTAAAACTAGCATAAAAAAAAACTTTACTGGGACCCGAGCCAGCCGTAGGCCTTTTCAAGACGTTAGTCACTGGACACTATACAGTTGGCTAACCTGGGAACTCAGTGAGTCAGAAATATCGGCCAATAGCGTGGCTGCAATCCTTGTCGTACTAAGAGGGCTTTGAAGTCACGCTTAGACTTTTGGTCGAACATATCGAATTTCTTCTGGGCTTTCCCCTGCATTGTAATGCAATGAACCCTAGATATCGGGCCCCCTAATAGAATTCTGCCGAGAATTGGCGCCGCGCCTCAAGTAGAAGTAAAAGGGTCTGCGCGGGGCAAGAGTCAATCGCTGAGGCATGAACGAACAAAAGCGTTTTCTACTGAAAGGCCCTTTATCTGGGTAATTCCCCACCAAGGTCAGCCCCAAAATCGGCCCAGTATCATAGTTTCACTGTACATCTGTATTTTATTATTTTCGTTATTAATATTTTTTCACGCAACATATTTCAATCCTCGTACTGCAAATTGTGTTACGTCATTAGCCTAGACTAACAATAATTATTATTATACCATTAAGCCATTTCCCTTTCAGGGTAGGCGTGACTCAATCGGTGGGGAGAGGCGTAATGTCAGGAAGGCATAGAAAATTTTTAGATTGATCCAGAATCCCTGTGTTATTTATGTAAATAATACGTTCGTTCCGCAACACTGCTCCGACCCAAGTTGCTGATCAATCTCTCTAGTAATCACCCCAAGTGAAGATCCTCACAAAGTCGTTATGTAAGGTTCTCCACTTGGGTCTATTAGTGTCTAAGGTCTTTTGTTTCAGGTGGCATTCACTATACTGACACTCTTTTTATTGACTATTTTCCGCCATGCTTTTCTGTGCTGGCATAATTCTCTAGCTTCTTTTACGTCAATACATTTTTTCAAGCAGGCTCTTGTGTTTCGGTGTCTTTTTATGTCTCTTCTATCTAGGGCCATATTCACACATTCTAACCATTCTCTCCGCGGTCTGCCTCTTGGCACACAGCCATTTACTTTACCTTGAAACGCTTGTTTCCTTAGTCGTTCATTTGGTCTTCTCTCAACATGCTTCAACCATCTTAACCGATTTCTTTCCCATGAGGCTATTAGCTTCTCTTCTGCACCACTTTCTTTAAGAAATATCTCGTTACTCACTTTGTCCATCAGAATTTTCCCGCATATTATGCGACCGTATAGTACAGTCACTACAAATATAGAATAATGTATTGCCATGTTAGCTTTATTTGATATATTTTTACTTCTGATAAGAGTCCATGTTCTACCAATAAACTTCTGATCTTCGTTCATGCGTCTATCTAATTCCTCATCTAGCTTCCCGTCCCTAGTAAATAAGCTACCAAAGTATACGAACTTATCAACTTGTTCAATTCTGTCATCATTTAATAAAATATTGCATAGTGTTTCTTCACTCTTTCCTTCGAACACTATATTTTTTGTTTTATTTGCGTTAATTTTGAGGCCCATGCTCTTCATGCTCGCATTCAGTTTATTTAACATTCTTTGTAATTCTTCGATTGACTTTCTCATAACAACCTTATTATCTGCGAACGCTAATCAACGTACCCTTATTGTTTCGAGATCCACACCTTCTTCGTCGAAAAGAGCCATTCTTAAACACTTGACCATGAATAATATAAATAACCATAAAGACATAAAGAATTCTTGTCTAACTCTTTGAATAATATCGAATTAGTCACTTAATTTCCCATTTACCCTTACAATCGTTTTCCTACCGTATATATTGTTTTTATAGCTTGTGGGAGCCACCCGTTAACTCCATTACATTACCTTCCTGACATAAGCTCACTTTGCACTTCCCAAATCTTTTCTTCTATTATTTTCATTACCCAACGTATAAGAATTTTTGAGTATATTCTACTCACGGTACATAATAAGCTAATTCCTCTGTAATTATTGCAGACGCTTTTCTCTTTTTCTTTTGTATAATCGTACGGCAATCGCGTTTTTCCAATCTTCTGGGACCTCTCTCATCTCAAAACATAAATTTATCAATTCGCACAGTCTATGTGGTATGCACTCGCCACCGTGTTCAAGCATTTTAGCGTTAATACTGTCTGCTCCGGCAGCGTTACTGTTTTTCAAGTTCTTTATTAAATCCCTAAACTCAGTGACAGACTTTTTCAATTGAGGTTTCTAACCAATTGTGTTCTACATCGCAGATGTGGCAACCTATAGTTTTATTTCCGAATTATCCCCTAAAATAGTATCTAAAAGCGTCTAGTATTCCGTCTTCATCATATAGAATTTCTTTGTTACTATTCCTCATGTTGAGAAACTGTATTTTCATTTCCTATAATTTTTTGTAACGCATTTTCTTGCTTCCTTCAAAATCGTTTTATATTTTGTTCTCTTCTTCTGCTGTAATTTTATCTGAACTTTCCTTTACTAATCGTTTGAGTCTTCTCTTTTTGTGTCTGTAATCATTTATACGCTTATTTCTTTCATCATCGCTAAGACCTACGATGTTCAAAGTTCTCTTGTACGCTTCTCTTTTTGCTTTTTGGGCAGCCTGAATTTCATCATTTCAGCACGCATCACCAGAGATTCTTCTTACAACCACGGTACCACACACTTCGATCGCTCACATAACAATTATATCCCGGAACTTTGTCCATGCGCCCTCTATATCTTTATTTTTTATAAGCTCCTCCCATGTTACCCAATCTATGCTTTTGATTATCTTATTTTGGAAATATATTCGCGCATTCGGTTTCTGTAGGTTCTCAATTTTTATTCGCGTTTGTTGTGTCTATCTCCGACTAACGCTCC
The DNA here is from genome assembly GCF_010883055.1 of Belonocnema kinseyi. NCBI lineage: Eukaryota > Metazoa > Arthropoda > Insecta > Hymenoptera > Cynipidae > Belonocnema > Belonocnema kinseyi. Next base: position 79,039,347 of record NC_046664.1, on the reverse strand, counting down.
TAGTCTTTCATCCGCAACAAAATAGTCAATTATACTGTGGCTAATTCCTTTAGATCAGATGTACATGTGGACCATTTTATGCCTAAACCAAGTATTTCTAATAAACAGACCCCTTTTTAAGCATAGACTAAATAATTAATCACCGTTCTAGTTTGTTTTTGGATCCCCAAAATTACCTAGTACTCTTTCTGTATCCGGATTTTGGATGCCCACTATCCGTCCATGTCTCCTAGCAGAATCAATCTTTCCCCGTGTTCGCAAATATTTATTGTGTCATTTAATGTGTTCCAGAAGGCGTCTTTTACTTCTCTGGGATCACTATCAACTGGCGCGTAGCACGCTATGACAAATAATCTTCTGATTCCTATTTTCATTTTAGCCCACAGCAGTCTGAGAGATACGAAATCTTGATCTCCGAGATGCGGCTTCGCTCTTTCATTCAAAATCAGACTTCTCCTTGCCTACTATGTGATTCACTCTCTACTTCTGACATTTTTTGTTCAGACACACATGAAATATCTACTTTCCTCACGTCCACAATTTCTTGCACTTATTTCACGAAACAACTATACCATCGATTTAACCTCAAAGATTGGAACTGTTGAGATCCAGCAAATTGTGACTGATGGCCGCTCCTTCCATGCATCTAATAAGTTGACCTAGCCAGTTACATTTAAAGTTTTTACTGTTTGCAGTTTGGGCTAGTTTGAACATATATAGTTTTGGATAGCGCGAATCCTCCATATCGAAAACCCTTGCTGCCCAATTCAGCGCCAGTTTCAAGATATGATAAGACACACAGGGAAGGCCTAGCTCTAATCTAATCACAAAATCAGGTGTATTTCTAGGTAGGCGCAGAAGATTTTTGAAGAAACGGACTTCTACTCTTTCAAATATATCTAGGTAGTTCAATCCGATGATGTGGGACGCATACAACAAAGTGCTCTTTATAATCGTGTCAAGAATTTTAACAATAGAAGGCCACGATGAGCACTTAGTTCTAGCTAAGATATTGTAAGACGAAGCTGAGGCTGAGTTGGCTCTGCTAGATGCTGCATGTGCAGCTGAATTGAAAAACCCTGTTCTAGAGATAATTGCGCCCAGGTAATCAAAAGGGGGAACAAATTGTAAAGAACTATCGTCTTAATTCAGGCCTAGGGGTCTGTCGCTAATCCGACACTTTTTAAATATGGTATATTTAGTTATCTTCTTATTAACAGTAAGCTTTTTTATATTACAATACTTTTGCACGGCATTAAGTTTACTTAATGCGTCTATTTTAGATTGAGCTAGAATAATTAAATCGTCCGTGTAAATCAACATTAAAATATCGTTATCACCCATGATTTTAAAACCCATAAGCCCCTTTTTTTCTGAAAAAACTTTCAATATCTGAGGTTAATAAGTGAAACATGATTGGGCTTAAAATCTCTCCCTGTAGGACTCCCTTCGTGACCGGTCATGCCTCTGAGATCTCGTCCCCCACTTTGACGCAAGTTGAATCCTCTCATAAAGACTTTTTAGAACTTTTATAATTTTAGAGCTGACCCCAATATAAAAGAGCTTTGACCGCATATGAGAGTGATCTACCGATGGAAAAGCTCTTTCAAAATCAACCACAATGGCATATACGTGTCTATTCTTTTTTTGTAAGTGAATTTGCGAATCAGAGGCTTAAAAATTTTTCGAAGCGAATTTAGAAGGGCAATAGGCCTGTACTTATTGGGATTGGTTGGGTCATGTTTTTCGTGTAGCATGTGCGTTAGAGATTTATTCCAATCAGACGGAAAATATCCATTTTCAAAGATTTTATTGCGAGGCCTGCGAGGAAGAGTCTAACGGAAGAAGTTTTCTCATACTTTTGTGGAGAACACTGTCAATTTCAATTTTAAACGTCTGAATCTGTTAACTGTATCCCAAAAAGTTTCATTATCATTGACGCTCTCAAGTCCTGCAGGAATATTGAGCTGGAAACTCACTTTTTTATTAGCTACAAGTGCTTGATACGATCTTTTATCATTGATATAAGTCAACTTTCATCTCCTACATTCACAAACGTAAAATTTGCTGGATCGTCACTCCGCGATCGTCACGCAGCCCCCTCCTGTTGTGTGCAACATCGTGACTCTCTTGCTATATATAAAAGTTTGTGTGAGTAAACATATTAGGAGAACCCTGTCCCAACACCCCCACTCTACAGTTAAAATCGCCATATATCGTCATAGGAATGTTATTGTATTTATCTGACAGTGCAAATAAAGTTTCTTCGAAGAGGTTTAGAATAATACCTGTATCCACCGACGGATTAAAATAGCATATTTCTACAATAAAATCCGTTTTATTTGCATCATGAACTCGAATCTTACATAATCGTGGCAATTCCAGAAAAAGAAGTTTTCAGTGTTGTTGTTTACTTCCGATGTTTTTCGTTCTTTTATCCTTTCAAGTTTAGATTCTTGGTGTTCCTGGTCGAAGCATACTGGCTGTGAGTATTTACCCATGTAAAATTTGTGGATTGCTGATTGGTGTTGATTGGCGGGGATTCCGAGGCCTTGCTTTTTGCCACAACCTTTGCGGCGTTTGCATACCTTGTTTTTCCTTTTTCAGACGGTTCACCACCACCCTTAGTACACTTCGATTTCTGAATAAGAGCCTCCAACGCTGCTATATCCGCAAGCTCGAATTTCTACCATCCAAATACAACAAATTATAGCTTAAGGCAGCTTTCAAACTGCAGTCTCTGGCCTCTTTAAGAAATGGAAGCAGAGTTTTTCTTTCATTTTGCACTTTTTTGTGTAGTCCTCAGAAATAATAATCCCCGGTGAGGGGGCGGGGCTTGTTTAGGGTTTTCCCCACATCCGTCTAACAGATTCAACGAGTGAAATGAAAACGCGACCGACTGCCATACTTGCTTAGCAGGGCCCGCACGACCTTTTATCTATGTACCATATGGTAGTAATTCCATATCAATAGGGTTACTTTTAAAATTGAATTTTTTTACAAAGATACACAGTCGCTCATTCTGGATTCTCCCAAAATAAATTCAGATTCAATTTGTACTCATTTGGGATGCAATTCAAATGAAGTTTGAAACAAAATTTTAATGAAGATAGATTTCAGATTAAATCGCAGTCTTTATTTCTGTAAATTAATTAAAAACCAAAGTTAATTATAGATGTATGACTATATTCACCAATAAAATTGAAGAGAACCGCAAAGGTTATTACGAGAGTAGAAGAATTCTCCATATTTTCTAATTTGAAGAACAATTAATTCATGTATTGATATAGAATATTATTCAAGATGTAACTAATGAATATTCGAATACTTTATCAAAAGATATGGTTATCATATATTCATTATCTCTCACACTATAAGCGCCAAGGCTATCATTTACAGATGTTTACATTTCATAAGTCAGTTTAAGGTAAAAAATATACACAATAAATTCATTCAAACTGATATCACAGTTTCTTAAATCTTTTCTTAAATGGATCTTTTTAATTGAAAACTGAATTTATTAGTTTAGAATTCACGAATTTTGTGAAAAATCTGTCTTATTTGGTACAAAATAGGGTAATATTCTTAGTTGATAATTGAAGTATGTAGTAGAAATTTATCTAAACCAAATACGTATCTTTTTTAATTTAACTAAAAAGTAATTATTTTTTCATCAAGTTCTATACTATGTCCTATTATCTTGTAGATTACTACAGGTAAAAATGTATTATCAAAAAATTTGTAGATCTGTTTTAGGTTTACAATACTTGTGTCATTACAATTTTCCTTATCTTGCATAGCTTTACCGCAAATTGGAAATGTCATTTTTTATTTTATGTATATTCCTTTCCGTTGAAGTTGAAACTATCATTCTTAAGAAGTATGAAATTTCGGAAAAATGTTCTTGTTCTAAATCAAAATAATTCTTATGATCAGGTTGATTTTTTGATGTTGTGTCTGCACTATACCGCATTCTTTAAGGATTGTCTCATTATTTACTTTACTCATCAATGTTTTGCTGCATATCACGCGCCTCATGCACGTCATCCATCGGCAATCCGATGGTATTAAAATACCTTTTCCTTTCTACCTCTGTGTTCCCACCTCAACGTCTGTTCTCCTTTCCCCACCAACACTCCCTAACCAGATTAGATTATTTCTTTTTCAAACGTCTTCTGCTACTTCTATTCTCCGTCTCCTACCAACGCTTTCTAACCAGTTTACTGCCACCTCTTCCAAAAATTTCTCATATTTACACCTTCGATTCCCCTTTATAATCCCTGAGCTCATTCTTCCTGTCTCTCTCCTTACAATATAGTTAAGGATATTGCTTGACTACTCCAGTGTCTACCCTACATACTTCTTCTGTATCCTGTCCACCTCCTTACTTACCTTTCAGCCCCACAACTCTACTCCATAAAATAAAACACTCATCACTAGCGAATCAAACCATTTTAGCCTCATTACAAAATCATCTGCGAACATCTTTTGCAGTCACCACACCTGCCTCATCACCACATTGGCTTTTCTCTCTCTCTTTTATATAAAAATCCACTAACCTATTCCTACGGAACTATAAGCCTGTTTTATAGGGTCCTAAACTAACCCCACAATCGAAAAAATGAGTTTTGCGAACTTTTAGTTCTATTTATGATTTTTTTACGTTTTTCAAAGTCAAATTATTGCTAATAAACGATCTTACTCATTATTAGATGCTTACATGAATTGTCTAAACGATTTATTATTATTTTGTAATAATGTTCCATTTGAATAATGCTAGTAAGTTGCGGTTTTTTCTCAAATTTTCAATTTTTGGTCTAATTTCCAATTAGAGTGAGGTGGATAATGAATTAAAGTGGACAAATTAATTGTTTTAATTATTCATTATTATTGTTAATGATACTTTATTTTAAATAATGAAAAGTTTGTTTTAGTATTCTCAAGAATAATCATATAACCTTCAAATCTAATGAACCAATAAATTCAAAAAATAAATGTTTATTTAACTGAAAAGGGCAGGGAAAAGTTGAACATTTCAGAAAAAGAGCAAATTTCTGGAAATTATCTAAGAAAAAATAATTATAAGCAATAATAAATTAATTCAAATACCATATTTGCTTAACTTGCATTAACTATTACCGCATAAAGTAAAAAGTAGACCAAAAGTTGAACATCTGACAAAAAAACCGCAACTACCTAACGTGAATATAAGAGAACGTAGTTAAAAAAAAATTAATGAGTTAAAAAATTAATTTTTCAACTAAATTGATTTATCCACCTCACTCTAATTAGAAAAATGTTAAATCAATCGAACCCGTAAAACTGGATTTGGAACTAAACAAAAGGCGTTAGGAAACGAGAACATATAAGCCCGAGTGAAATTTCCTTTTTAGTAATGATAAAAATGTTAAGATCTAAGAGATAATTGTCCAAAATATTTAGTGTATTCCATTAATTTATCGAATTTCATGAAATACGAGACTTCTATGAATTCTAAGAATTCCATGATTTACGTAGATTCCGTGAATACCGTGATTTCTGTAAATTCGATTAATATCGTGACTTTCGCCAATCAAGTGAAAACCGTGATTTCAGTGAATTCCTCAAATTCTATCAGTTCTGGAAATTCCATAAGTTTCTTAAATTTCTTCAATGTGATAAATTCCATGAACTGTGCACATTTCATCAATTCTTTGAATTCTATTATTTCCGTGAATTTCATGAATTCGATAAATTTTGTAAATTCCTTTAATTGCAGGAATTCTTTGAATTCCGTGAATTCCTTGAATTTTAAAAACTTTGTGAATCACTCGGATTCCGTGAATTTTATGGATTCCGTAAATTTATTGAATTCGGTGAATTTGCTAATAGCACTAATTTCGTGAGATTCTTTAATTCCACAAAATTCCTCGAATTCCGTAAATTGCTTTATTTTCATGAATGCCATCACAAACCTTTATAATGCCATGAATTTGGCGAATTCCATAAAATACGAGAATTACATGAATTTAGCGAATTCCAAGAATTCCGCGAAATCCGTAAATTCCGTGAATTTAATGAATTCCAAAAAATCATTGAATTCAATAAATTCCGTGTGTTCCTGGTGCAGAATTTTCGTCTCATAAACGTTCTAATACATGCATGTATTAGAATTTTGGATGGTGACTTCGCAATTTCAGAAAATTACAATACATGCATTACAATTTCGCCTTTCTAATTCCATGTTTGCAATCTGACCTTAATTTTGTATTATAGAAGTGTTGTAGACTTCAAAATAAATTTTAACCTGTACCTGTGATGATTTTTTCAAAAACTTGTAAGTGAATTATGAAAACGGCATCTTTTTTTATTTGTATCTGAAAAAGACTGGCTAGGATATTAACAAAAAATTGAAGCCTTATGCTCTATTATACATTAAGTTGTTATTATTATTCGGAATTGCAAATTACTCGTAATATTTTTAGATAACCTTAGATCACCATTTTTTTTACTCAGACATTTCTTTTAATTGATTGGATGACGTGGAGAATTTTGGTTAACATGAAGTACTTGAAAATTAAGTAAGATCGAACGATGTCTGCCTAATGGAACTTCTACCAATTCATCACTGGTCAATGTAGTAACCGTGCCGCTTCGCATATTTATTTTTACTCGCTTTTTAGCTTGAGTGTTAGAATCATATTTATACATTCCAGCAAGAACATCAATATTCTCTAATATCGCAAAGACTTCGTCTTCAAGTGTTGTAAGTACAATAAGTTCTTTGGTTGGTATGGGTCTATAGTCATTCTTTCCTTCGAGAAATAAAATTAATTTATCCACAGGAAAAGTGTATCGTCGTAGTTCGAATTTCCGGTTCGGATTCCTGTTGGGAATTAGCCGAATAAAGTGTAGCTGGTCAAGTCCATATCCAGATCCGTCAGAAGAAGGAAGCCTGGTTGGAAGACCCATGCGCCTGAAAGGAGAACTGAACCTGAAACCAATTGCTATTTCGGCAGGAGCGAGAGGCCTGGCAGAAAAATATTGACTGTCAAAAGAAAAACAGAGTAAATTGGACCGCCATGTGGTATAAAATATGGCGAATACCACCTATATGAATATTTGTTGTTTAGTTCACGTTCGAAATATGGTTCAGAAGTCAATAAACCAAAAAACCCAGGAATTATTTAAAATTCGACTACATTTGGAAGCAATGAGAAGACTGAAATAAAATTCGAAAGAACTTGAAAAAGACCTCAGACTGCAGGGCAAGTTTGAAAGACCTTAGGATGAATTAAGAAAACACTTTAGACAAGTTTTAAAATCCATATTATGGACTACAATTGACGGGATATAGAAGAATTTAAAACATAATATTGAAGTTAAAAGAATTCAAGAGACTTTGATGAAACTCATGAAAATTTGGAAGTACATAATTGGACAAAATTAAAACAATATTTCCATAACAAAACTTATTATTAGTTTCAAGAAAATTAGAGAGTATTTCATTGTTATTGTGATTGTCCACTGTATAAAAATTATACATAACTTTTTCACCTAAAACGAA
>NC_046664.1:79017871-79031701 GCF_010883055.1 Belonocnema kinseyi | reverse complement strand
TTATTTAAACTACCCAATTAACTAAGAAATGTGATTCAACGATAACTTTTTTATATAGTAACTCACCCATGACTGCGATTTAGATGTTCTACTCTATAACCATATGCGAATTTGCGGTGGCGACCTACTGGAGTTTCCTCTATTTCATCTCTGGTCAATAAGGTAACCTTGCCGCTTTTCATGTTGATTTTTGTCCGTCCTTTTGAATAGTGATAAGGATTGTTTCCATATATTCCAGCAAGAATATTTGTACTGTCCAATATTGCAAAAACGTCACCATGGAATGTTGATAAAACAATTTGCTCTCTGTTTGGTATAGGCTCATATTCATTCAGTTCTACGTGCACTTGAACTGAATTATCAGCAGGAAAAGTGTATCTTCGAAGTTCGAATTTGCGTTGCGGATTTTTATAGGGAATAAGCCTAATGAATTCTAGTTGATCAAGTCCATAGCCAAATATGTTAGAAAAAGGAAGACTGACAGGTGGAGTTATGGACTTGCCATGAGGAGACCTGGACCTTTCACGAAGAGGAGGAAGAGAACTGGCAGAAGCTTGCTGTCTATCAGAAAAAGAAGATGGTTCGGTACGTGTATCACCTGAAATAGTAGCACCATTAAGCAAACACTTTAATCTGAGTGGAAAATCTGGTTTATGTCTTTTGGGCCAACCATATATTCTCGCTGGATTTGAACGGAAGAAAAGTATAAGATTTCTCGATACATAGAGTTTTGAAGAGATATCCTAGTTTCCGGAACCTATAATTTCATACAGTTCTTGTACAGGTAAGATTTGAGAGAACTTGGTTGAAGATATATTGATCAAGAAGTGTAGGATTTCTACATGAGCAGAATTAGATAGAAGGGTCCATCAAACGTGCTATCATTTTCTATTAAAACTATAGCTACCTTGATTATGCGCATTTCCTTTACTCTTCCCAAAATTTGCCAGGAGGTCCATTGTTTTGGGCGGTATGCTTGATGCTATTTCTATGAAAAGACAAAAAATATTATGGATTCTGTAATGTTAAAAATATATTTAATAAATTTCTAGATCTCAAAAAATGAAGCAGAATTTTAATGATAAATTTGGTGTAAAAATATAATATTTTTCGAAAGACAAAATTTGACAGAAATTTACGAAATTCTTAAGACAGAATTAAATATAAGTTTTAGAAATATAAGATTTGATAGAATTACAATAAGAAACTGGTGATTGAAAAATATTATATTTCTGTAAGAATAGGGTTTGACTTAATTTTCGACATTCCAAAGCATAGAATTTGATGAAAATGTTGAATAAGAGTTTATAGAATTGCAATCAAAAACTTTGATCGAAAGGCGAACGATTAAATATGCTAATACGACCCAGCAATTGTTATTTCCAGACAGCTGAAAAAAGTTAAATAAATTATAGATATGTTATAGTTATATAACTATATGTTATGTTGATGACCTTAACTTTTGATTGATCACCTAAGCTTTTATTAAATATTATTGAAACATTATTGCTCTTCGCTAATCGGAGGTTGACTTTGTGTTTCTTGATATTCTGAAAATTATAACTGCACTTGGCTGATTTTAATAAGTGATCTTACAAATACCAAAAATTATATTAATTTTTGGTAATAATTCTGTTGCATTTTAAACTTGTCTCAAAGATATTTATTTTGATCTAGAGATTCGTTCAATTTGCGTTTATTTTATCCTTTCCAGTAAATTGTAACTAGCAAAATATATTAATTACAATACTAACAGGATCTTAAAACTAGCCCTAAACCTTTTACAATTACACTTGAAAATTATTTTTACCACAAGAAAATAAGTAGATCTTATTTTTAGTATAAAATTTCTTACTGAAATTTTAAATCATTACAAAAAACAAAAATCTCTCACATTAGATCTAGTTGGAATTATTTGACATAAACTAAATGTTTATATTTTTTTTAGGTTTTTTCGCACAACGAGGTCTTAACATTTCAATTAAGTGCAAAGTCGTTCATGTAAATTCTAATAGCTAATGCAACCATGCACAACGAGGTCTCCACATAACCTAAGAGTTCAAAGTCGTTACAATCAAGCATTAAAAAAAACTAAATTCCCAAAAACTCACGTCTAACTATCCGAATTCTGGTGAATTTGGATAGTTTAGTTGACGGAAGTTTGTAATTAGAGGGCAGCTTCCTGTATGAGTGAGGCTTCCTCAATTAAGACTCTGCCTTCAGTGGCAGGTGAATGATTGAACTACGAGACTCTCCCCTTATAGATCCTCGTGTAAGAAGTCCTGGTAATTCAAGGTAATAAAAGCAAATAGCAAAGAGCACGAAGAAAAGAACAAAGAGTCCACTTTTAAGTCAGGAGCGTATCAAAATAAATATTTGCCCGTGGCTTTATTATTAAATTCTAATTATGAAAATAGAACGGACACTCTCATTATGAAATATTAAACTGAAAATTATTACACTTATTTTTACTTAATTATATAAATTCTAAAAAAAACGTGATGACTAAAATTGTTCAGAACCTGCTTTACCTGTAGTGCAAAAAAAAATATAAAACTATAAATAGTGTTTAAAAATAAAAAAAACTTTGATCTCATAATATTAGATTATTTGTAGAAATTTAAAATAGAATCAAATTCTTAAGGAACAGTTGCACATGTGAATTTCTGAAACATGAGCAATAATATACAATATTAATTTTATTTACAATAATGGATTACTTTATTAGTATACGTTTCTATGATAAACTGATTTTAATTGAAATCATACTCAAGCAAGAATTCTCTAAGGAAGATCGTTTTCACACTGAATTCCTGGCTTCACACTGTCACGCTCAAGTGACAGTCGGAACCGTTCAGGTAAACAATTATAAAATACGTAACGCCCAAGCAAATTAGATAATCTGTATCCCAAAGATTGTAAGAGATTCCAAATCCGCTTCAGTGATAGTTTCCATTTTCAAAATTGCGAGCTAGGCAATACTTGTAGCACTACTGACTATAATCGAACGCAGTGTAAATCGACGAAGTAGAGTACAGCTTTTTGGCGCATAGGCCAAAGTTGCACACGCAGACCCGCGACTACTCCTAGGAAAATTATATGAAAGTTCATTTACATTACAGCGTCTTACAGTGACTCGTAATTTCATCTAGTCCCTTCACTTGCTTTCTGTTCATAGTCTATGGTGAGTCACTTCACTAACCTGCGCTGCGGCGCGACGCAAAGGCTAGTCCGACACACCTACTATACTTTGTGACGTTGCAGATTTTCTGCAACTCACAAAATCCCGATTATGTAAAATTTGCCTCATGAAAAAATCTCGTGTTTACACGAAAAGTAATAAAATTCGGCACTCCTCCGTTCTTTTTTATTTTTAAGCCATTATTGTTTTATTTTATATATTGCTGTACTGTTTTAGTAGTCTATTGTATATTTTATTTTCTATCGCTAAGCTTAAGAATGGACTGTTAATTTTTGTGTGTGTTTTGTTAAATTTCTTAATTCCGTGGTCTCGAGTGAAAGCCACTGTAGAGTCGCACCATCGACGCCAGTGATTGATTAAATCCACACCGTTTATACCGTTTATCGCTAATCCTTCTGACATTCAGGGTAAAATGAATGAGTCTACTCATAAAGGAGAGAACGGATTATTTCTTTTGGTCATATGAGATCCAAAGCATGTTCCTTGCGAAGATGGACCGAGGCAGTTACCACGAAAATTTTATGGAAGGATAGGTAATCTCGCCTAAAATTATTATCGTTGCAATGTTTATGTTATGAACAGGCATTTTTTGTCAGTGATGTCGTTTTTGAGTGTTTTCTCTTTATCGTGAGCATTGGGAAGCCTACTTCGCATCTTCAATAAGGATACGGGGCTCCGAATCCTCTACCTTAGCACCGGAATAGAGCTGATCCTGACTACGAGGGAATGACTCTTACCTGTAGCCCTCACTCAAAGAAAGCAGCTCGGAATCTCCCTCTCGCTCCACGGCTGTTGATAAGGACTAAAGAAGGAAGAACAGGACGATAGGATGAACGAATAGGAAACGGATCTTGTTGGATATCTTCCTCTCGACCGATGTGACTTACGGAAATTCAATTGTGCCCAACAGTCTTTTCCCCAAATTATGTGATTCCTCCCGTTTGTATAATAGGTAAGTAAGCGCCGAAGTTGCTTTTATGGCGTCTGTAAACTCGTCGTGCAAACACGTGTTGCCGTTTCCCGACTCAAGATTTAAGGTAGAATCTGCATTCCATATAAATGGTTTAGCCAAGTATTTTCTAAATTATATTTCTCTTGTTATTGAGGTTCAGTGAATTCGCTTCTTGGCTCAATCATCTTCAACTTTTTATAAGTGCGGGAAAAATAACATGTGTCGTTAGAATTTAATATATCCATCTGAAGTGGCGAAAATGCCGAAATTATCCGCAACTCAGTGGCCCCGGGATATTTCATTCAGTGCTTTTTGTGAATTACGGATCCAAAATTATGATGATCTAGAAACCCTAATCTATTAAATAACTCCATATTTATGAAATAGGGATCCAAATTTATGATGTTGTCGAAACCCCAATCTATTACCTAGGCCCATGCTTTTAAATTAGAGATCCAAAAATTACAATGTCGCCCATTCCCCTATACTTTTAGTTAGTGCCAAGAAAAAGTCCGGAAATTATTATTTTTTTACTTAGTGACTCCAAATTTATCATGTTGATGAACCAAGAATCTACAATAGGGATCCAAAAATTACAATGTGGTCAATTCCTCTATATTCTATGTAGTGTCAAAACTGTCCGAAATTATTTTTAACTCCGCGTCCCCAAGTTCACTTTGTCAGGAATCCAAGAATTTACAATATGGATCTGAATTTGAAATATTCTTGATCCCCCAAAATATAAGATACTGCACTTTCATTGGAAACATTTTTGTCCCCCACAATATCATATAGCGTAATATAATTTGAAACATTGGAGATCCCCACAATATTATTTACCGTAATTTAATTAAAAATATTCCCGATCCCTACAATATAATTTCCCGTAATTTCATTTTAAATATACTTGATCCCTACTATATCGTATACCGTAATTTTATTTGAAATACTCTTGATCCCCACAATACCATTTATCGTAATTTCGTTAGAAATATTCCTGATAACTACAATATTATTTTACGTGATATAATTTAAAATACGTTTGATCCCCACAAAATTATATACCGTAATTCCATTTAAAATTTTCCTGATCTCCACGATTCTATATACCGATCTTTATTTTTGACAAGATGTGGATTTCCTCATTTCATATACCCACATTCATTTTCAATGCGATAGGGATCCCCGCAATTTCATATACCGTAATTTCGTTTAATATTTCATGAATCTCTTTACAATTTCTGACATTTTTGTGTTATATTCTTTATAATTGATTCAAGACGTTCTCGAACTCCCTTTTTTATTTTAGGAACCCCTGAACCCTATTTGTTTGTGCGACTCTATTTATATCCCTAAGAACCCTTTTTTGTACTCATTATAAAAATTCTTTGGTGTCATGTGAGTAACCTCATTGAAAGTCAGTTTTGAGAACCATTTCAGGAACTTCTGAGAACCCCTTTTTTAATTATAGAACTTGTATAATTTTTTCTTTGAGCACCCTTAAGAACGTTTGTCAGCCCCTGTTACATTTAGAGAACTTTTCTTATTTTTTAGAACCCCTTCTGGTTTTATATAACACCTCTTTTAAGAACCATTTTAGTGTTTATATTAAACCTCCTTATCTTTTGGCTAAAAAGAAATAGCGCAGCGCATTATTGTTGTATTTCGTTATTATCTATTTTTGGTGTGAACAGATTATTTGCTAGATATATGTTGTTGGTAATAATTCTTGGAACTGCCAATGCGCTTTAACAATTTTATTGTATTACTTTTTTTTAATTCGATTCATTTTTATTTTATTTATTTATTTATTTATATTGAATAACTTCTCTTAACTTTTGAATTAACCGATGTTAATTATCTTCGTCAAATGTGAGTTTGTGATTACGTACTCTTCCCTCTACCAATTTTTTTTTTTTTTAGGCTGAGCTAGCAGTTTTATTCACCCTATTTTTTTAGCTATATTTTGGTTGATATTTTCGTACATCTAATTTTTTTATTGTTACCGTATCTTTTAAGTACTCTTTATCTTTTCGTTCGGGATTATCGCGAAGTTTAAGTTAAGGTAAATTCTTTTAGGAAGTGTTGGTGAGGTTTTCCTCTTTTTATTCTTTAGCCTGAAACGCTTAACATTAAGTGAGGTCCGCGTTTTCCCGTTTGGAATATAGATTCTGCATGTTTTTTTTTGCTTCTCACTGACTTCGATTGAATTGGTTTGCCTTTGCCCCAAGCAAGGACTGCCGCACAAAATTATATGTCATGTTTAGTAAGTTATGTCGCACTAAGAGATAGCACAACCTTTATCTTTCAATAGACAATTGAGATGATCTATTAAATATTATTTTTTTATTTTTGTAGAAAACTCATCTCTATGTCACTCACAGGATAAGTCTTATTAAAAGAAAAAGAATTTCTGTTCGGACAAATAAAAATCCTATCAAACATATATTTTATTGCAAGAGAAAACAACTTTTATTTGAACTGATCGAATTTCTGTTGGATTCTCCTCGGAATTGAAGTATATTTGGATTTAATTATTTTTGTTATTAAAATTTCTACTTAATAATTTGCAATCTCCTCTAATTCCAAAATTCTATTAAGTGATTAGTCGATAACCTCTCAGGTATGTACCATATGGTAGTAATTCCATATCAGTAAGGTCACTATTTAATTAGATTTTTTTCATACACATACATACATTCTGGATTTTCCCTAAATAAATTAAGATTAAATTTGTACTCATTTGGAATATAATTCAAATAAACTGTGAATGAAAATGGCAATGAAAATAGAGTTTAGATTAAATCGCAGTTCCATTTATTTGCGTCATAACTTAAGAAACGTAAGCAAATTATAGATACGTGATTATATTCACCAATTAAATCGAGGAGAACCGCCAAAGTTATTACAAAAATAGAAACAATCTTCATAGTTTTTAATTAGAAGAAAAACTAGTTAATTTATCAATGAAGAATGCTATTCACCGTGAAACTACTGAATATTCTTGTTCTTCATCAAAAGGTATCATTATCGTATAGTTATTTGCTCTTACATACTGAGCTTCAAGGATATCATTCGCAAATATTTACATTTCACTAGTCTGTTTCAGAGCAAAAAATACTTACTTAATTCGTTCGAACTGATATTACAATTTTTAAATATGCTACGTTTAAGGTAAAATGATAATGGTTTACTAAACGGATTTCGTAGAAAAATTGTTTTTACAGTCCGAAGTTAACACTAATGGTTTAAAAAGGCTCACTCTTGTATTAAAATTCAACTACATGGACGAGAGTTCCAGTAATTTATTAACAATTCATTTTTAGCTAGAGATTCATCATTTTTATGTTTATGCTATATGTTAGTATCTATTAAATAACTACAAGCATCAATGTTAACCATCTCATATATTTGAATTTTATTTTCCAGTTTCAAGCAGAAAAATGTACTTGCTGTGCGGAAAAAATCTCATCGCTCGCGTCCTGTAAAAAAGTCATTATCAACAGTTTCTAGATCTGTTTTGGGTGCCCAATTCTTGCCTTTCTAAATTTTTTCTTATCTTGCATAACTTTAGCGCAAACTATAATTATTTTCAAAAAATGAAATTTCAAAGAAATGTTCTTGTTTAAAGTATAAATTCTAATTCTTTACAAAAAGCCATGCCCCCACTTAGAATGATCATTTTTGAAATACAATTTACTTTTAAATCTTAAAAGCGTAATTTGTTTTCAAAATTCCATTTCCTAAGTGAGAAATATGATTTTTTCCAAATTCCCTGTTTTAATTCTGAATTCGAGCAATAAAATGTTTTAAATTTACAAAGAAAAATTCCGGTCACTGAATCGAAGTGCTTGTCATGTTCCGGTTTTTTTACTTCAAAAATATTCACCAGATTACACTTAATTTAAATAATCAGGTTTTTAATGCAATAAATAATTTGTTTAAATCGAAAAAAGATCATTTATTATTATAATTATTAAATATGTGAGGGACAATGTTTGTGTGAAAGCCAGAGGTTGGAATACCAATTCCCAATTTTGGATTTAAATTCATCTCTTTGTTTGAAATTGTTAAAACTTAGATATTATTTATTTTGTGATAATTAGAAGTACTGTGTAACAGTTTCGTAACATCTAATAGTGATACGCGTAAACAACGTCTTTTTTAATAAACAAGAACAACTTTTAAAAAACTCGGTTCATTGTCCAACATTTTGTTTATTTTTATATCAAAATTCTATTTCTATCGTTCAGGAATAAGAAAAATGTGAAATTTATGTTCACGATGAAACTGAGAAAAATTCAAGATCAATGTCATATTTTATTCAAGCATAACAGAAGCTAACAACGGAATTTCAATTTATATTAGATATGAGCACAAGTGAGTTTATTGTTAAACAACATTCAGAATGATATGTTTACAATAAAAGAAAAATAACCAGTATTCTACATTTTCATGGCATTGTCTACATTTAAATAATAATTTTAAAAACCAAAACTAACCGCAACTGGTTAATTTTTGCTGGTTCAGTTCGAAATTATTATTTTTCTTGCTCGAATCCCGCCAACCTTCTATTGTATCCCAAATTCTTGTCCCAATACACATATAACGATTTGATTAAATTTTCATAAATTTTCGCTATTTGCGAAGAGCGACTAGAAATCCTTTTTTCTTAATTTAACGGAGGATTTGAAATTTTTAGTTGCAAATGAATTTGGTAACTCTTTTTGATTTATCAATTTTTCCTTTCCATTTTTTTCGGCGATGTACGAGTGAAAATGTTGATCAAACGTAAGTTCAGAAGATATTTTAACGTCGCAAAACATTTCACGTTCTATTTTTCACATCAGAAGTATTTGTTTGGTAGCAGTCGTTTTTAATAAGTTAATAATTTGTTATGATTTTCTATCAAAACCTCTAAAGCCTTCGCATCGCTTCGAATTATGTGTGGTGAAGTCACAATATCGCTTATCTGGTGCAAATATTTATATAATTGCCAGTGTTTATCCTCATAGGGTATCAAATCACCTATGCTTATACCAAGATAGCGAACTGAAAATAGCATTTCAGAAGCGGATATCTTTAGATACATTTTGATTTTCTCTGTATTTGCACAAATGATCGGAGGTTTGTTGGCAGTTTCAGTCGAACCATATCTGAAACTTTAAATTCGCGTGTTGGAGTCATTCAAAATGAAATATTTTTTAACACAAAGAAACACGAATAAAATGAACTCTAAATCAGAAACACTCATACCTTCTAAAGCGTCATGCGTCATATGAACATTCAAGTTCTCTGTTACGTGAAATTAATTTAGATCATTAAAAACGCACGATTCTTTAATTTCATTTTGAGAAGCATTGACTTTTTGCCGATCTGCTTTATAATTTCTTTTGTTTCGTTACAGAGTTTTATCTTCCACAGTTAATGTTGCTGATTTTTCTGATGACATAGTCCAGTTTCTGCATGAGCGATTAGCCGTAAAAGATTCGACGAATCCAAGAACTCCGTTCAGCCCTATGTTATCGCCCAAAACTAAAATTAGTTGAAATCGGACTCCTTGTAAAATTGTACCTACGTTAATTAAAATTCCTTTCGCCTGAAGGAAATTCCATTCTTTCATAAGTTTACAAAAAATAGAATCATTAAAACTCTTTTTCTTATCTTCAGAACGAATTTCAGTAGAAAATAATACGCTACTAAGTTGAACCGCGAGGTGTGGTGAATAACAGGCAATCAACGCGTAAGCAGCCATAGACTTATGGATTCCTGCTGGGCTTTCTAGAGCATTTACGACTTCTAAATCATCAGTAAAAATAAAAAGAGACAGTACGATATCGCCAGTAAATTTTCGTGAATATTTTCTGACCCATAGGTCAGCCTGCATTACGTTTGTAATAATATGTGATTCTCTTGATAAAGTTTTAATATAATCTAGAATCTCATTGAATATTCCAGGAATCTCCAAAAAACGTTTACAGTCCGTCGCAGGGGTACATGTGTTTTATTCGTGAGTTTCAGTATAACAATTAATTGATCTCCTATTATTCTTTCTACGAAAGGAAACCAAAGAGGAAAGTTTTCAGGATCAATAAAACCTATTTTTCTGAAAAGTTTAAATCTTTCATGCAGTGTGAATATGTGCGTAAAACTGAATTGTAACTACGAAAACATTTCTCAAAATTATTTACAGTTTCGGGAGGGATATTTTTACTTTTTAATTCTGATAGAATTTCATTTTTCAAAGCTGGTAAGAAAATGATGCTAATGAAATGATTCAAATGATCAATGACAGTGTTACTACTTTTCGCGGAAGAGTAGAGTCACCATATAAGGCAAGAACGAGTGTTAAAATTTGAAGAAGTAAATAGCTTAAATCCAGTTTATTTAATTATAAGACGCAATTCAGGTAAAGTAGAAATGTAATCGGGTAAACTGAAACCGGATCATGCTGAGGTCACAGTTTACTCAAATCTGTAATAAGTTTACTAACAGCTGCATAGTTTTCTTCTACAAGTAGTCCATAAATGTGTTTTATAAGAAAATTTTAAACGTAGTCACACAAGACCAATGGATTGTCAAGCGGAAAACAAAAGCAGGGAAAACCGTTGAAATATGTTTCTAGGGATATAGTTCCCTTTTTCTTGTCCTTTCGCTTCAGAAAATTTTATCTGTCAAGAAAGCTTGCTCTCCACCGATTTATAACATCCGTTGCTGAGTGTTCGTCTCGGTTCTTGTCCATTAGAGTGTCCCAGGCCTGATCTCCCTCTATTGAAAGAAAATAAATAAACAATGTAATCATAAGCTGGTTATAAATAAAAATTTCCATATGAAATTAAAAAAAAATTCTGCCAACCTAAACATATTTCATCATTTGATGCTGAAGATGTATCAGCATGAATTTTATTCTCCGTCAAAGTTCGAGCAATCCTCAGTGCTTTCCTCATACACTTATAAAGATTTAGCGCACCACTCGCCGATAAAAATTCTCCACTATGAGTTTTACAATATGGAATGTAAAAAAGTTTTGAATTCTCAGTTGGGAATAACTCATTAATTTGGTCATTAAATAAAATGAACGCTTCAGGCGTTTTTCTAGAAAAAATTGGAAAATGGTCAATTAAATTTGTTTCTCGAATAGCCTGAATTGAATTTATACGTAAAGATGGACAACGTTACCTATCACAATTATCGAAATAAATACATACAATTTTTGTATTCCCTGGCACACAAGCATGCAAACATTAAAATAATATTTTATAATAATATACAGGCCACGATAAGAAGTAGTAGAATGCCCGCAGAAAAGAGAGAACACCCACGATATAGAATTTTAAAGCCAGATGAGCCAGACAAATACCAATATAACATTTGTAATTGGTGAAATATTAAATCTTAATGAACCATTGTACATTTTCAGGATGCGAACCGTAAAACAAAACCAACGGTTGATCATAAGACCAAAAGACGAATGCATTAACTTGCCATAAAGATAGGCTGGGCAAGACAGTACGCGTCCCGCATTCAGTGTGTGATTGACTACATCACTTCTGGCAGGAATTTTACCGCCAAGGTTCGAAAGTTCGCGCGCGAACTCTGGACCCGTTATCAAACACTTCACAAGTCAAAGCTGACTCTAAGAGAAGTCTAGAGCGGAGGTAGAGGTGGGTCAGAGAAAATCAACAGTTTCTCTCTAACCAATCTCGACTCTTCCAAGACCCTCCAGTTACTGTCAACCACCCGACCAAACCAGAGGAGGTTCAAGTATTTTGGAGATAAGTCCACGAAGCGCAGCATAGAATGGACGAAGACTCAGGAAATATAAATAGCTTCAAGGAGCTGTGTCATGCCTTCATAACACGTGATGAAGAATGCCCACCCATCACTACCGAGGAGATGAAAAAAGTTTTAAGAGGGATGAAGAACTATTCCGCTCCGGGACCAGATTGTATCAAAATCATCTGGTGAAAGAAGTTTCCTTCAACCCATGAGCATTTAGCCTGTATTGTCGCGCCTCATATTTAAAGTCGGAAGAGCCGATTCCGGAGTGGTTGGTGGAAGGGCGCACAATACTCCTGCCGAAAATAGGCAACTTAGCTGACCCGAAGAATTAGAGGCCAATAACTTGTCTGAACAAGCTGCATAAGATATTCACAGCGATTCGAAATGATAGGATTGTTCGGGCAATTAAACCTGTGTGGCAAGAAATGTATGAACAAGACTCCAAGAAAGGCGTAGCGGGATGTCGGGAGAACCTGCTCATCGATAAATGTGTCTGCAAAGATGCAACATTTTACCAGCGTGAACTATCGATGGCCTGGATTGATTATCGGAAAGCTTTCGATTCGACCTCCCATAGACTTATCATCTGTCTTTTGGAAAGCTTAAAGGTTCATCCGCAAATCGCAAGTTGCATAGAGAGATTGATGCCGCTTTGGAAAATCAGATTTACTATCTCATCTGGAAAAAATCGTGTGATAACTGACAAGGTCACCTTTCAGAGAGGTGTATTTCAGGGCGACACCATGAGCCAACTCCTCTTTTGCCTTACATTATTGCCACTATCTCTCACACTTCGCCATTCCGGCGGGTACTTTTTTTAGGCAAACCTGCAGATCGAAAGTACAAGGTCACTCATATATTGTACATGAACGATCTTAAGATCTATGCTAAAAACAAAAAGCAACTACATCTAGCTCCAGGGATTGTTAAACGATATACTAAGGAAATTGGAATGGAATTTGGGTTAGACGAATGATCAAGGTTTACTTGAAGTAAAGAAAGCTTAATGGCATCCCTGAAGACCCTAAGCTCGTCGATAGAAGCACTATACGACACCTTTGCGCTGGAGAGACTTATGCATACCTGGGCGTGTCACAGAGCCGCATTCAGGATGTGATGTATATAAAGGATACTCTCTGAAGCATATAAAAACGTCTCGTCCGGCAGATTTGGTCTTCCAAACTGTTAGCGAGAAACAAAGTATCTGCAATGAACATGCTTGCGGTCCCGGTAGTACTATATTCATTTGGAGTGGTTCTATGGACGAAGAAGGAACTCAGATCCCTTGATATCGAAACAAGAAGGATTATGCACATGAACAAAAGCATGCATCTTAAGTCTTCTGTTCCGCGACCGCACATCTCACGCCGTCAAAGTGGTCGAGGGATATTGAGTCTTGAATGTCTTCACAGCAGGATTATTCTGAGTGCAGCGCATAGAGTCGCAAATGGAAGAGACCCTCTTCTTTAAATGGTCAGGAAGCACAAAGAAGTGGGCAAAGAAGCGTTTCTGTACAAAGCAGAGGAGGAGACTGATGAAACACTTGGACTTAACTTCAGTATTAGGGGTGAGAAAAATACATCAAATCTTATCTATATCAAGTACTCACTCCTAAAAGTTCGGATTAAGAAAGCACAAGAAAAGAACTTTCGTCAACAGCTCCTCGATAAGATGATGCACAGTATCTTCCACGGAAATTTGGAGGATTAGTCAATGTCGTGTGAGCTAACCTTTGCTTTCCATAAATTACATGGATTGAAGTCTGGTGCGGAGGATTTCATTTTGGCATGCAAAGACGGTGTCATTTCCACCTTAACATACCGTCGCCACATTTTGAGCCAAGACATTCCCGATGATAGCTGCAGGGCGTGCCATGCACACCCCGAGAATTTAG
>NC_046664.1:78962119-79017771 GCF_010883055.1 Belonocnema kinseyi | reverse complement strand
AACTTTATATTCTTGACAATTGTTTCTGTTGCTCACTCGAGGCCTGACATGGTTCTTCTTGACTTCGAGAAGCGAACCATGTTCGGTATCGAATTTTCGGCAAAAGCTGACAAAAACATCATAGCCAAGGAGAATGAAAAGAAATAGAGGTATAGAGACCTTATAAGGGAGTTGCAACGATTGTACCAGGAATATTCTGTTAAACTAATCGTCCTTATCATCGGCGCTCTTAGAGGTGCCAAGCTTTCACTGGATAGTAGCCTGAAAGGCATCCCTGCGTGTAAACAATATGCTAAAACACTTGCGGGAAAAATGCAGAAGGCGGTAGTCATTAGGTCACTTGGGTGCAATTTTTCAGATTAGCACCCATTCACCATTATTCTCTGATTCAAAGTAAACTATGTCCCTAGCTTTCAATTACCTTAATCTCCTATTAATATGCTTATCCACAAAATCGTTAGGATACTAATTATGAAATATATACTTCCTGACTACATTCAGGTAATGAGAATGGGAAATAGAATTAGAAAAGAGAATAGTCATGCTAAATATATTTTTAACAACAACAATGTTGTCTTAGACAGGGTTATCTCATAAAAAATTGATAAATCTGCGTAATAGAATCTGATAAAATTCTTACAAGAGAAAGGTCTCTTGATGAAATGTTAAAGCTTTTGACCGAATAGTCGGAAATGCTGTGTTTTTAGTTATTTTATCAGGCAATCTCTAAAACTTTTAAAAATAATTTAAGGTAGAGAATCACTAAATCCTTTCCTCTAGCCATATATTATGTAACAATAGAATTGACTTCTCTTCAAAAAATATAAAACAGATAAATCGATCGAAATGAAACAAATTTTCAACAAAATAGTTGAATCTTTAACCAAAAAACATTATTAATTTTCAGCTAGGATTATTTTTTAATATAAAATATTGAATAATTTTCAAAAAAGACGAATTTAAATTTTTTTTAATTAATTTTTTAACGCAAAAATATGAATTTTCAAAAAACACAAATTTTTAAAAAGAATTTGTAACCGGAAAAAATTTTTTTTTTGAAACACGGCTTAACTTCTAATCCAGAAAGTTAAATTTTCAACCAAACAATATTAATTTCGACGTAAGAATGTAATAGTTAATATTTTATTTGTAAGAGATTTTTATAAACAAATTTTAACAGAATATCGCAAATTTGAGTGCGCCTATGGTGCAAAAATTTCTAATTGTGGCGCTTCTCACTTGTTTTTTTTTTTTTTGAATTTCTCCAATATTTGTGCAAGGACGCTTTAAACTCACAGTTCAAGGCATCGAAAACTGTAATTAGCTATTTGTTTACCTTGGATTGTTTTTTAAAAGAATGCTTTTTTCAAATGTTAATTTGCTCATATGGAGATCTACAGGCATACATACTTAAAGACAAAGTAAAAAAAACTTGTTTTTCGGGGTCAGAGGTTCTCAAAACGAAGACATTTGACAAAAAAGCCAGGGAATGGAAGAATTTTTAGATAAACCCGAGTACGCTGGAAACGCCCGTTAATGCTATGTTTGACTATAACGAACAAACTTCGTTAAAAGGAATAGTTTCTGAACAGATAAGAGTTTTTTTGCTACACGCTTCATTATTAGAGATAAAAATAGAAATAACGAGAGTTCTTTATCTAAGAAGTAATTTAGATATGTTACAACTTCTTGGTACCTTGTAGCAGTAAAACAATGGTGTTAGGGTATCGGATCCAACATTATATATTATATATAAAATGAAAGCGCATACGCAGTCGCACAGCGTGGAATACAAAATGGTGAAGGCTACCGATATATGAAGTGACAGTTCTAACTGATCTGCTTTCTCATTTGTTTAAGATTGATTTGGCGATCCAACGGTCATCCAAAATGTTCGAAAATGTCAGTATTATAAAACGTAAGAATAAGCAAGAGCAACATCTTCTTTTTGTGTTTTTACATGCGCTTGAATCGTAAAGGATATGGTCATCATTTTGCTAAGAGTTCTTAGTAAGACATAGGTAGGAGTATCAATAGAAGAAATATGAGAAACTACAGGTCTAAATAGACAACCTGATTTATGTCTTTTGGGCAGAGCATCAATTGAGAGAAGCCAGCAAGTTTAACATTTTCAGCAACAATCCTATCCGAATCCTGAATTTCTTTGGGCTTTTTAAAAGTATATTTCAGAACCTACAATTTCATACAAGTCTTGTACTGGTAAAATTTGATAGAATTTGATTAAAAATTTACTGATCAAGAAGTATAGGATTTCTATACAACCAGAATCTTATAGAAGTGTCTATTAATAGTGTCATTATTTTCTACCAGAAATCAGTATGCGCATCTTCTTAACTCTTCTCAAAATTTGGCAGAAGTTCCATTGTTTTGGGCGGAGTACCTGGTGATATTTTTGTGAAAAGACCAGAAATGTAACATTTTTCGACAGTTATTTCCAGGCAGCTAGAAATTTAAAAAATAAATTAGAGATATGATATAGTATTATAGTCACTAACAGAATGAAGGATGAACATGTCGGGAAAGACCAGATTATAAAAGTACCTCATTGTTCGTAATTAAATGGAAAGGTGATTTGTAGCGAATAATAAATCCAAATAAAAAAATCGGAATAAAAAGTCGAAATATCTGATTCTTTTCGCCTTCAAGATTATAAGCATACGGTTCTAATTTTTTTTCAATGGAATAATTTTTATATTTTATATTTTGCACAATAGAATTAAGGATGACGGTAAAGTTGTAGATTTTTTGGCGCATAAGCCAAGGGTTGCATACATAGACCCGCGACTACACTTAGCAAAGTTGTGTGAAGGCGCATTCACATTGAAGCATCCTAAAGTGACGTCACTGACCTGCGCCGCAGCGCGACGAAAACACTAGTCAGTCATACCTACAATACGTCGTACGTGTTCGAAAATTACGGGACACTAGTATGTTGACAGTTTGTATGCTAATCAAAAGGTGGCACGTTCCCATGCGGCCATTTAGTTTTGATTATATATTCTTCTTCCTTCCATTGAGTGTGAGCAGGAATATGTTGAGCATGTACTTGATTCAGGACTGCCTAGTCTAAATGACGTAAAGTGTGGGTGATATGGAATGCAATAATAACTGTGTAGTCGTAGTATAGTAGTTTTGTGGGTGGCGTAATGCGACATGCGGGAATGCGGCCCTAAGAGTGCCTGGTAAAAAAATATTTAAAAAATGTTTGGGGCATTAGTGGATATAATTAAGATTAACGACCCCCCAGTCTGGTGATGTTTCGCAGTAGCGAAGTTACACGCCCTACGACTCGAGTAGTTTATTTTATGACAACAGACCATCCCTCCCGAGGCTCCTGACGAATGATGCTTCATAAATGGATCCTGTGGTGGACCAGATATACGAGGGTGAATCACATATTAACCGGAATTCATTTTTAATATTTATTTATTTATAAAACAATACAAAAATACTATTGATTATTTTTCTACATAGTCTCCTTCACGCTCTACACATTTTTTCCAGCGGTTTGGAAGCTTGTTAATTCCTTGCTCGTAGAAACTTTGAGGTCTAGTCATCAACCAATTGCGCACGAATTCCACAACATCTTGATCGTTGTCAAATCGCAATCCTCCGAGTGCATCTTTCATGGGCGCAAACAAATGATAGTCACAGGGTGACAAATCTGGGCTGTATGGAGGATGCTCAAGGGTTTCCCAATGCATATCCTCCAGTTTCTGATGGGGTTACCGCGTCTTTTGCTTCTGTAAGCGGCTTTTGCTGCCTCCAACAGCTGGCAGTAGTAGGCAGCCATCTTGGACTCGGGAGTGTAATGATGCACCCATGTTTCATCACATGTCACGATATGCTTCAAAAAAGTCTCTCCCTCCCGCTGAAATCGATTCAGATGTCTCTTACTGATTCGCAGTCGGATGTTTTTTTGATCTTCGTTCAATAACTTCGGGACCCATCGGGCACAGATTTTTTTGAAACCAAGATGATTTTTAATGATTTTTTTTAATGATTGAATTTAATGATTGAACTGCACCAATGTTATCGCCAGAGACACTTGATCTTGGACGTCGATTATGACTCACATTTTCCACACTTTCTCGTCCACTCTTAAACTTTTTGGCCCAATCAAACACTTGAGTTTTAGACAGAGTATCATCCCCATACTGATCCTTCAATCGAGTTAAAATTTCGCACGGTTTAACGCCTTCTTTAGTTAAAAACTTTATTATAACCCGTTGTGCAACGGACGCTGGAACCTGTTGCTCACTCATAGCTGTACTGACGAATTGACTGAGTCAAACAGCTCACCAAGCGTTTTACCCACTCCTAATACACTACATTACAAGAACCCACCCTGTGAGAGTGCTTGCGATTGGCTAAGAAAAGTATTTGTGAAATTCCGGTTTATATTTGATCCACCCTCGTAGTTTATTAATGGACTCTTTGTTGAATTTAAGTTGACTGGGCATGATTATTCACTTGATTTGGCGTTTTATAGAATAGTACGTCACAATATGCTATCTGATCCTTCATCTCATTGATTATAGGCGACAATCTAGTACCTCCGAGATACTAATTTATTGTGAAAGAGCCAGATTATGTGCATCATGAACTTTCATATAAATTCGCAAATTCACTTCTGGCATCACCATTAGCAACATTTGAATTCTAGAAAAAAGGATCAAGAATTAGTGGGTTGACTCGAGTTATTTATACCATCAATTATTTCTGAATCAGGGCACAAATGTGACGTGCCGCAGTTTGATATACCTGAATTAGACTTTCCGCATATCTTTTCGCAGGACTCTGATCTGTTTCGTGTAGATAGATATTTATTATGGATGTTTTCAGGAAAGGAATACTATAACTTCATAAAACGGCGTCGGCTAAAAAGATCGATCCACCGATTCTCATCCAATGATTCTCTGAAAAACGTAGGCAAATGTGCACAGAATCTTGGAACGACTAACCTATTCGCCCCTATATGGATATGGAGTTAAAAGACAATTTTTCAAGTTCTCTGAGGGGTTCAGATGAGATTATTCCGCAATTTTTCGAATCGTCTATGGATAAAGAAAAACGAAGCTTGATTGCTTCCCAGTTGGCCATCTTTTTCTTAAGGATCAAATGAAAATAAGAAAGAAAAAATGCTCCTGAAATACTAACAACTCGCCAGAAATCACAAACGTAAGCAATTAAATTTAGAAAGCACTTAACTGTTCAAGCAATCAATGGCCTCTTAGAGTTATTACAAAAAGATCATACGGATTCGCTAAAGTCGGAAACTTCACCAGTAGAAAAATATAATAAATACTTAAAAATAGTTAAAACCCAAACAGGTAAAAATTGACCATTTTTATACCTTGAAATAGAATAAGAGCTAAAGGAAATAATTCCGGACGAATTCAAAGAAGTCATGATATGAGGTCTGGCTATTAAGTAACGTTAGAGAGCTGGAAGTGTCTACTATACTAGTCAGAAAACAGTTTTTTGTTGCTGAAGTAGTACTTTATTATAGACGTTGTAAACGAACGTGTTTTCCTCTCGTGTCGATAACAATATGTGACAGAAAATACGAGCAACGGATCAATGTGAAATTTGTCGTTAAATTGACAAAAATCCGACTGATTGCCATAAGTTGTTGAAGATGGCTTATGGTTCAAATCTTATATTTCGTGCGCGCATTTTCGAATGGTAAAAAGGGTTTCCTCAAGGCCAAGAGAGCACCGATGTCGTAATTAAAATTTAAAGCCTTGCTTAAAGTTTTTTTCGACATCAACGGCATCGTAATGATTGAATGGGTTTCAGAGGGTCAAATTGTAAACCAAACTTACTATTTAAAAGTTTTGGCCACATTGTAAGAGCCAGTTCGTAAGAACCGGCCGGAGATGTGGAAATAAAGTCGAGGATCT
The DNA here is from genome assembly GCF_010883055.1 of Belonocnema kinseyi. Classification (NCBI taxonomy): domain Eukaryota; kingdom Metazoa; phylum Arthropoda; class Insecta; order Hymenoptera; family Cynipidae; genus Belonocnema; species Belonocnema kinseyi. The sequence goes on along the minus strand of NC_046664.1, from coordinate 79,011,844 downwards.
TGCACCAGGAGAACGCACCTGCTCATAACGCGCAATCTGTGAAGCTTAATTTACCCTCTAGAGGCACTCCAGTGCTCGAAAACGCGCGATACACCGTCTGATTTAGCACAATGTTACTTTTGCCTGTTTTCGAACATTAAGCTTGCCTTAAAAGAAATCTTTATCTGACTTGTCCTTCTGCCAGCGCCGACGCGACGTAGCTAAACGTCGGAGTTTACTATAAGTTTTAGAGTTCTCAGGCTGTACGTACAATTGCACGTTTCTGTTTTATTATTGCGATATTTTAATTCAGCTTGACTTCTTGTGTGCAAATTAAAGTCTAGTGTGTGGTTCAAAGGTAAGCTTCATATAAAGAATAATGTGTTCTAAATTGAATACAAGTGTACACGTTTATTTTTGCCAATAATTCACTCGCGAGTGAAGAGTGCTAAAGGAATCCGGATTTAGTTCATCGATTTAGTTTGACGTTCGACATTTCACATTCAACAATCAATGTTTAGGGTTCGATGTGAAACGCTCGATTAGTTCGGCACAAAATCGTCCGTTCGAACGAAAACAGGGGCGTTTGATATTCCGAAGTCAAAAGGTAAGTGATTAGTTTTCTTTGGTCTTAAAGGGATCACGTGATCAAGTGCGAGAAAAAAAGTCGTTCACGTGACCGTGCGTCCCATTATTCGCATTGCGAGTGCGAATAGAAGCCTGACTGTGTGTACGTTCATGCTGTAAATATGTTCGAAGAAAATAGTATAAAATGAAAATAATAGTTCGATTTTGATTTCAAAATTACTCACGCATGGAATCTTGAATTCTTGCGGCGCGCGGATTGAGTCGGAAAGCAGACATATTTATTAAGATTAAGCTACATGTTCGAGTGAATTTAAAATTAAATTGCCATCAAAAATAGAGTCTAAGTATTTTGAAACAGTTAACTGATACGCTTAATTTAAATAGATGAGAAAAATATGAAGTTGTCTCTGCTGCTTCGGGACCAGGAAGTGGAGATATTCGAGTATTACCCTGATGATTCCATACATAGAGATATAGACAATGCGGGATATGTTTATACAATGATATCGAGTGGTATTAAATACATAATAGGTAAAATCTTGAATTTCAATCTAAGCTCCAAAGGGAAAAAGAAAATCCTAACTCAATAATAAATATGTGCATATTAAAATTTAAATAGCTTGAAATCCAGTTCCAAATTAAAGTGTTGGCCGGTACATGCAGCAAGTATAGAGTGTTTCTACTGCGCTGTATGTACTGTAAAATCATATACTGTAAAAGTCAAGGAATCAGCATTGCTATTTTCATTCTTGTTCGTTAATTAAGCATATGCTTAATAAGGTTGCCACATGTGCTAAAGTACTAGCTTTTTTTTGTTTATTCAAAACAATCAACTCATTTATAAAATATCTATAGATAACTCTCTTATCGGGGAGCAGATACCGGAATCTCTAAAGAATGAGATAAACCGGATTCGAGCCGAAAAGGTGGCTCTTAAGCCAACATGCTGTGATTCCGTCCTCAAAGTTGGATGAGGATAACTTGACTGCTGACGATAGGTAAATTTGCCTCAATTGTTAAATCAATCGACCCCGTAAAACTGGATTTGCAACTGAAACAATCGTCAGGAAACGAGGACATATGAGTCCGAGCGGAATTTCCTTTTTAGTAACGATAAAAATGTTGAAATTTAAGAGATAATGGTCCCATATATTTCGTGTATTCTATGAATTCCACGATTTTTATGAAATACGAGAATTCTATAAATTCCACGAATTCCATGAATTCCGTGAATTTCGCGAATAACTTAATTTCCATAAATTCGATGAATATGGTGACTTTCAAAAATCTAGAGAACCCCGTGATTCAAGTGAATCATTCGAATTTTGTCAGCTTCGGATATTCCATAAATTCCGTGAATTTCATTATTTCCATGAACTTTATAAATTCCTTAAATTTCGTGAATTTATTTAATGAATTTGATGAAATCCGACGATTCCTTTAATTAGATCAATTCCATGAGATCCTTGTGCACAATTTGCGTCTGAAAAATGTTCTATTACATGTATTCAAATGCTGGCAGATAACCTTGCCATTTTCATCACTTACAATACATGTATTGCAATTTCGCCATTCCAATACCAGGCTTGAAATTTTACCTTACTTTTGTATTATAGGAGTGCTCTATAAGTATTGTAAATTTCCAAAAAAACATAATTAGTATTCTTATGATGATTTCCCTTTAAAGACTATTAATTGAATTATGAAAACGGAACTTGTTTTTATTTTTTTTTCTGAAAAAGAATTGCTGGGATATTGACAAAAAATTGAAGCCTTGGGAACTGTAATACATTAGATTCTTTTATTCTACACCATTACAAGTTACTTGTAATATTTTAAGATAGCTTTAGAACACCATTTTTTAAATTAAAGATTTGTTTTAATTGATTGGATCACGTGAATGCTTGTGGGTAACGTGCTCTATTCTAAAATTATATTTGATCAAACGAAGGCTGCCTACTGGAACTTCCGCCAACTCATCAATGGTCAATGGAGTAACCGTGCCCCTTCGCATGTTTATTTTTACTCGTTTTTTAGCTTTAGTGTGAGCATTATATTGATAAATTCCAGCGAGATCATTCATAGTCTCCAATATGGCAAAGACGTCGCCCACAAGTGTTGTAAGTACAATTAGTTCTTTGATTGGTATAGGTCTATAGTTATTCCTGCCTTCGAGAAATAAAATTAATTTATCCGCGGGAAAAGTGTATCTTTTTAATTCGAATGTCCGGTCGGGATTCCTGTTCGGAACCAGCCGAAGAAACTGTAGTTGGTCAAGTCCATATCCAGATCCGTCAGAAGAAGGAAGTCTCGTAGGAAGAGCCATGCGCCTGGAAGGAGAACTAGACATGGAACCAAGTGCTCGCTCGGCAGAAGCAACAGACCTGGCAGAAGAATGTTGATTGTCAGAAGAAAAATAGCAAGGTAAAAATCGGCCGTGATGTGGAATAGCACATGGCAAATACCACCTACACAAATATTTATTGTTTAAATCACATTTGAAATACAACTCACAAGTCAAAAATTCAAAAAAAACGCAGGAATTATCTCAAATTCGAGTGAATTTGTAAGCAATGGAAAGAATGGAATGAAACTAAAAAGAACTTTATGAAACACCTCCGACTCCAGGTTAAGTTTAAAAAACTTTAGGATTAATTAAGAACACACTTGAAACAAATTTGAAAATTCGTATTATGGAGTGCAGTAAAATAAATTTAGAAGAATTAAAAAGATTACAGTGAATTTAAAAGAATTCAAGAGACTTTGATCAAACTCATGAAGATTTTCAAATATATAATTAGACAACATTTTAAAAATAGTTCCATGAAAAAGCTCATTATTAAATTTGAGAAAATTAGAATTTATTTCAATGCCTAGGTGAAAAAGTTACATATAGTTTATGCATTACGGATAAACCACTTATATTTTTCAATTAGTTTATTAAGAAAAATTCATAAATCACATAAAAATGTAATTGGAATTGTCCATTGTAAATAAATTATACATAACTTTTGCACCTGGAAACAATTCAAGGAAATTTAATCGAATTTCCTGCATTCATTGAAATATGGTAAACAGGAGTGAATAGAGTTAGTGAATAAGAAATGCAAAGAATTCCAAAAGATTTAAAGAAATTATTTTTCTTTCTATTTTAATTTAATTAAAGAAGCGAGTAAAGCAATACTTTTATTTAAATAAGCTACCATGATTACTTTGTCTGAAAAGGGAAATGAGGAAAAAAAAGACTGAAAGTTATGTTAGTGACTGTGTGATACCCATCAGTATTAACAGATTTGAGCGTAGTATATATTTGTCGTTATTTGAACTACACAATTAACTAAGAATTGTGATTAGATGATCACTTTTTTTTTTTTTTCAAAGTAGCTCACCCATGACTGTGGTTTAGATGCTCTACTCTATAACCAAATGCGAATCGGCGGTGGCGGCCTACTGGAGTTTCCTTTATTTCATCTCCGGTCAATAAGGTAAACTTACCGCTGTTCATGTTGATTTTTACCCGTCCTTTAGTATAGTGACAAGAATCGTATGCATATATTCCAGCGAGAATGTCTGTACTATCCAATATTGCAAAGACGTCACCGTCGAATGTTGATAAAACAATTTGTTCTCCGTTTGGTATAGGCTTATATTGATTCAGTCCTATGAGCAATTCAATTGAGTTATTAGCAGGAAAAGTGTATCTTCGAAGTTGGAATTGACGTTGCGTATTTTTATAGGGAATAAGTCGAATAAACTCAAGTTGATCAAGTTCATAGCCAAGAAGGTTAGAAAAAGGAATACTGGCAGGAGAAGTTACGGACATGGCTTGCGGAGACCGGGATCTCTCACGATGAAGGAGAAGAGAACTGACCGAAGGATGATTTCTATCAGAAGAAGAAGATGGATCGGTACGTGCATCACCTGAAAGATTAGCACCATCAGGCAAACATTTAAACTGTGAACTTATCTCTGAAAGACGAAAGAGGCTAATTCATTTTTTTAAAGAACAAATTTGTCTGCATTACAAATAATAATCTACAACTGTAAAAACTGTTCGCAGACTGAATTATCAGTAGTAATGCTTCTCCGTTTCATTCTTTTACATTGAGATTGATATATTATTAGAAAGTAACAGCTGATCAAATATTTTCTTAATAATAGTGATTAAAAATTAATACTATTAGTGCACGAAATCCATCTTAACTGTATAAATGCAAATAAAATGTATAGGTAAACTTAAATAAAATTTATATAGGAAAAGGTCATGTCACTAATAAAAACTTTCGCGTATACTTCATCGGTAATTTTTCGTCAGTAAGACGTTTGATATCTTTCAGTGTCTTTTGGGCCGACCATATATTCTCGCTGGATTTGAATTGGTTGTAATAAGGTATTTTTTAACAATATTAGGTTTTTGCGATACCCTTTGATTCTCCAACCATTCAGGAGATTTAACTATTTATTCTGCAGTTTCTTTGAATTCATCGTATCAGAATTGTATTTGACATATTTATTGGAATCGTGGAGTAACATTGCAATTTCATGCCAACAGTCGTTACTATCTACAAAAATGTTATATTCTCTTTATCAGCCCTAGTTATCATGATATCTTAATTGTTATTAATGAAGCTGTAAGTAATTTTAATTTTTTCAACGATAATACTTTATGAGTCTGAAAATTGTTTGCGTTTATTAAATCAAACAAAAACCAAAAAAGCAATTGAACAAAAGTATAAGATTCCTCGATACACAGAATTTTGAAGAGATTTTCTAGATTCCGGAACCTAGAACTTGATTGAAGATATATTGATCAAGAAGTGTAGGATTTCTACATCAACGAAATTTGACAGAAGTGTCTATTAAACCTGTTATCATTTTCTATTAGAACTATAGTTACCTTGATTATGCGCATGTTCTTTACTCTTCCCAAAATTTGTCAAAAGGTCCATTGTTTTGGGCGGCATACCTGATGATATTTCTGTGAAAAGACCACAAATATTGTGTATTTTTTAATTATAAAGATGTTTTTCTATTAACTTCTGGAGGGCAAAAGACCAAGCAGAATTTTACTCAGAAACTTGGTATTAAAATATAATATTTTTTGACAGATAGAATTTGACAGAAATTTGAGCAATTCTTCGGACAGAATTTAATATAAGTTCCCAAAAGTAAGATTTTATAGAATTTCAATAAGAAGCTTGTAACATAAAAGTATAATCTTTCAGTAAATATAGAGTTTGACTCAATTTCGGACATTTTAAGGTATAGAATTTGATAAAAATGATGCGTGAATAAGATTTTATAGAGTTTTAATCAGAAACTTTTAACAGAAAAGTGAAAAATTAAATGTGCTAATATATTCTAATTTTTGAAATTTGCTTTGTCAAACCAGATAGAATAAAAAATGCACATCACGGCCCAGAAATTGTTATTTTCAGACAGATGAAATAGTTTTAAAAAATTAGAGATATGTCATAACATTATATTCACCAATAGAATTAACGATGACCATCATGATGAAAACCAGATTATAAAAGACTCTCATTTTTTGTAATTACAGGGGAAACTGATTTGCATCTGATAAAAAAAATGTGTTGCCCATGTTTCTGATAATATTCGTGTGCCGTATCAGGCTGTGTAGTATTTACGGTATCGCTATCGAAATCTCATATGTTATAGGAGTCACACTTGTCCTTCTAAGATATCCATGTTTATGTTTGATAATTCAGTCCAAAGAACGATGTTTGATTACCTTAATTTTTGAGTGATCACCTAGCTTTTATTAAATATTATGAAATATTCAACTGAAAATTATTACACGTATTTTCACCTAAAAACCTAAAAACTTCTGTTCAGACAAATGAAAATCCTCTATACCCTATATTCTGTTGCTAGAAAAAAACAACTTTTATTTGAACAGGTCGAATTTCTGTTGGATTCTCCTCTTAATTGTAATATATTTGGATTTTATTTTTTTTTGTTATACAATTTTTTGCGTAGGATTTTCCAATCTCCTCCACCCCCGAAATCGCATTAGGTGATAAGTCAATAACCTCTGAGATATGTCCCATATGATAGTAATTCCATATCGACGGTGCCACAATTTAATTAGAATTTTTTATACACATACACATATACACATTATGGATTTTCCATAAATAAATTGAGATTAAATTTGTACTCATTTAGAATAAAATTCCAATAAACTCTGAAAGAAAATGGCAATGAAGATAGAGTTAAGATTAAATCGCAGTTCCTTTTATTTGCGTCATAAGTTAAGAAATGTACGCAAATTATAGATACGTGATTATATTCACCAATTAAATCGAGGAGAACCGCCAAGGTTATCACAAGAGTAGAAACAATCTTCATAGTTTTTATTTAGAAGAAAAATTATTTAATGTATCAATGAAGAATGTTAGTCACCATGTAACTGCTGGATATTCTGGTTCTTCATCAAAAGATATCGTTATCGTTTAGTACAATCTGTACGAAATTAGCGACACCAAGCGGATTCTCCTGAAACGAACTCGAGGCGCGAAATTCAAACAGTCCGCGTATTTTTCGAATAGACCTCGTACTCTGTAACTGTGTGCGAATTGGCGATGGCGGCTTACTGGAGTTTCCTTTTTTTTTATCTCCGGTCAATAAGGTAACCTAAAAAAGGATCACCTAGAAAAGGGGAACCATAAGGCAAACATTTAAATGCTTTTTTATTTCATTCTTTTACATTGAGTTTGGCGTTCCGTTAGAAAGTAACAGATAACCATATATTGTCTTTTCAATAATAATAATTATCACAATTAACACAATTTACACAATTCATTTTAACTGCGCAAGTGCAGATAGAAAATATGCACTTTAGTAAACTTTATGGACACAAAAGTAAAATCACTAATAAAAATATGAAAAACTTTCGCGTATATTGCATCAGTAAGTTTGGCCATTGAGAATGTAAATTTTATTAATAGGTGAGGAATTATTGATTGTTTTGCTAAAAATTCTTCCTAAGATATAAGTAGGAGTGTTAAAAGCAGAAATATATAAAACTACAGGTCCTAATTACCATGATACCTTCATTTTGATCAATGAAGCAGTTAGTAAGTTTAATATTTTTAGCAAGAATCCTCTACGAATCCGGAATTCGTTTGAGATTTTTAAAAGTAACTAGAAGCCAGAGAAGCTGTTGAAGAAAAGTATAAGATTTCTCAATAAATATATTTTTAAATAGATATCCTAGATTTCGGAACCTAGAATTTCATACAATTCTTGGACTGGTGAGATTTTTCGACAGTCATTTCCAGACAGCTTATATTTTATAAGTCAGTCTAGGGAACGAAGTTTTATTACTTTAACAGAAGCTATTTTCGGAGTAAGAAAGCAGAAGTTTGTCGAAATATCGGATTCTTATCGCCTTTATTGTTTATTCTTATCGTTGAATTGATAATATTTAATCAAATATTTAAAGGCTCATTTTATTAAAATAAAATGCTGATCACTACAACCAATTTCTGAAAACTATTTCGTTAGAACCTAAAATCATGAGCAAACAATTTAAAAAGAAAAATATAGAAAAAACAAAGAAAAATATTTGACATTAATTTAAATGGGTTTAAAATATCTTATAATTCTAATCGTCACGCTTTTATTAAATATTATGCAATGCTTAACTGCAAAATATCGTCACATAATGAGCTTCCTGTAAATTAAAATTTAATTTAAATTACCTGATGTTTTGGCTGATGTTTTGCTTATAAATGCGAATTTTTATTTTAAAAAATAACACAACCTACAATTATTAGAAATCTCCGGTCTTCTTTGAAATCCTTTGATTTCATATTAAAATTCTTTTTAAAAAATACTAATTTTCAGCGAAAAACAATAATGCACAACATCTATGATATTTAAAATAATTTATTAGCTTATTAGTATTTCGTTCTAATGGTTTTTGATTAAAAGTTATAATCTGTAGATTTTATTTTTTAAAGTTAAAGATTTAAAATATTAAGCAACCTAAATATTTCTACTTTTCTTTTTCCTCCACGTCAAATAATTAGTGTAGTCGAAATAAAACGCTTGATGAGAAAGGTAATCTCGTCAGTCAATTATTTTAAATATACAACTTTCAATATTACTTCTTGTTCGTGCAATAATTTTTTAGTTAATTTTTAGATGTTGAAAAGGAAAAATTGAGCAAAGCTGCCTCTTCCCTTTTAAAGACAAAAAGTGAAAAGGACTAGGAAAGCACAAAAAAGAGAAGCTCTAAAACAGTCATACCAAAATTTCTTTTTCTATTTTTCGATCTTCTGAACCATTTTGCCGCCATTTTGATAGCTGTGAGTTAAGTTTCTTTAATTCTCTTTCGACGCGAGATACAAATTTTTAAAGGTGCTCAAGAAACGGTTCGATTTTTTTTAAATTAGAACAAATTTTTTGTTAGGTCGTTTAAAGAGAATAATTATTATTTGGAACTTTTTCACATCTCACATATTTAAGAAAAACATATTTTTATTTTTAAAAATAGCCACTATTTTGTCAATTTATATGTGTTTAAGCTTTACCTATTCTATTTTTGTTTTAAAGCGTATCGCTTTTACTTGATATTGAAATATTTAGTAGAAAGCTTATGCATTTTATTGAGAATTCATCTCTTGGGACTAAACATTTAAATATGTTGTTCAAAACAATTTTTTGGGGGCTAAGTAAAATTTTCTATCTGATTTTGTTTGCTGAAATCTATCTTTTTGAGTTTAAATTCAGCTATTTGGTAGAAAATTGAACTATTTTGTTGAAAATTAGTCTTATTATGGTATGAATAATTTTTTTATGAAAATTTAACCATTCCATTTTGTGTTGAAAACACCTTTCTTAGTTGAAAATTGAACCTTTTTTCTTGAAAACCCATATTTTATATAACGTTGGTCTTTTTGGTACGGTTTGAATCTTCATTAGAAGTTGAAGTATGTTCTTAAATATTAATTTTTGTGGTGAAAATTAAATATTTTATTTAAAAATTCGCCTGCTTGCTAAGAAATGTTACTATCTGGTTAAAATATTTTCATCAAAAATTTAATTTTTTGGTGAAGATTTCATCATATCAGTTAAATATTCTCGGCATTGAAGTTTTTGGGTAATTCTAAATTTAAAACTTTTGTAATTAAATTAAAAAAAACCTTAGAGTTCTACAGAAAAAGTAGAAAGACCTTGGAATTCGATTTGTTACATTTCCGCATTTTTTATGAACAAACTAAGCAATATATACAAACAAATACATGTTTGTCTAACAAATTGTTGGAACAAAAAAAAACAAGAAATGCACAGTAAGATATGCCAGAGACAAATCCAAATGTTTTTTTTTTACTTTTTCTATATAACTATTAATTTTGGTTGAAAAGAGAGGTTTCGTTTTTTATTTTTTTCATAAAGTTGATCATCATAGTGGATGATTAACTTTGTTTGTTGTAAATGAATTTTACAACTCTTTTATAAGAACAAATTTGGTCTAAAAGATCGAATTTTTGCAGGGCTTTCTTATCAATTGTAATATCATTGGATTATATTATCTTTGTTAGTAAAGATTTTTCTTAAGTAAGATTTCCCAAACCCCTCCTCCCTCTAAATTGTCTTACGTAATTATTGATGACCAGTCATATATACAATATTGTACTACGAGGGTAGGGTGAAAAATTTTCAGCCTGATAAAGAAAAGCAACTTTTTTCGTTTTCTTTCACTCCATTTTGCAACATAATTTCTCTCAAGAATAATACATTTCTCACAACGTTGTTCTAATGCAGTGATGCAATTTTTTTAGCCTGATTTGTCAAGTTCCTCGAAATAATTATTTACAGCGTCGACGACTTCCTCATTTCTCCGAAATTCCTTACCTCTGAGCCATTTTTTAAGGTTAGGGAATAAATGATGGTCGCTGGGGGCCAAGCCTGGTGAATATGGTGGATGGAAAAATAAATTCCACTTCAATTCGTTGATTTGAGCCATCGACCTGCGGTCCTCTAGCATCATTTTATGAATTTTTTCGATTATTTCGGGAGTTGCGAACTTAACGGGGCGTCCAGAACGTTGTTCGTCGGAAGTGTTCGTGCGACAGTTCTTAAATTCAGAAATCCACTGTTTAACCGTTGAATCTGATGGAGAAGAGTCTTTCAGTGTGGAATCCATTTCTTCTTTAATTTGAAGTGGTGTCAGGGATTATACATTGGTCATATTGGGAACATATTGGCCAGGCCGGAAGCTTTTCACCGTACCCTCGTAATTCGGTATTAACAGGGAGACATTTTAATTCAATTTTTTTATCACACATTCTGGATTCTTTCGACATAATTAAGACTGAATTCTGCTTTTATTAGAGGTATATTATTATATCCGTTAATTAAATTGAGGAGAAACACCAAGGAGATTACGCGAATAGAAAAAGTCCTCACATTTTCTAATAAGAAAAAAAATTAATCTTAGTTTTAATGAATAATATTATTTACGATGTAACTAATGAATATTCTGGTTTTTCAATAAAAGATATCGTTATCGTATAGTCGTTATCGCTTAAATTCTGAGCGTCAAGGATATCGTTTGCAGATGCTTACATTTCATTAGACAGATTTAGACAAAAAATATACTTACTAAATTCGTTGAAGCTGATATCACAATTCAGAATCGTGTTGCTAATTTGAATTTAAAATCCAACACCCACTCTCAACTCGGGGCTAATCGTTCAAAATGGTCACAACAAGTCCTCTAAGACACTTTCGATGATTTGATCCAAAAAGTGCTTCTGTGAGAACGTCTGCAGCCATGAATGTTATTGTAAAATGTTCAACGTCGATGTCTCCTCTCTCGTAGATTTCGCGAACATAATGATGGCGGATTTATATATGCTAAATGCGAGCAGGTTACACTGGGGTTTTCTCCAGTTTATGTGCTCCTTGAACATAGCAAAAGATTTTAGTTGGCTTTGCATCTAAATGTATGAGACTGACCTCAGTTAAGAAACGTCTCAATTAGACAGATTCTTTTCCAGCCTCTCATGGAGCCATTTGTTCTGCTTCCGTGCTTCAGAGGGAAAATGTTCTATGCTTCCTCGTTTCCCAGGATATTGCGGTACCATTAAGCTTGCCTACATATCCTGTATCCTGTACTCCGATCATGAAGTCCAGCACCTCAATCTGCATCCATATAGATAAGAAGCTCATCACTTGTTCTTATAAATTTTAAAACTCAGTTGCTGGTTCCTTTTAGATAGCCTAGGACTCGTTTTGCTGATAACCAGCTTTTTCCGGATTTTGGTTCAATTTGCTCAGAGAGCTTACTGCGTAAGCTATGTCAGGTCGTGTGAAAACTGCCAAGTAAATAAAAGAGCCAATCAAGAATTGATATGGAACCCTGCTCATTTCTTCTACCATATAATTGGTCTTCGGTTGCATATCCTTGTTGATTCCAAGGCAGTAATGCAATTTTCATAAACATTTTATCAGGAATTCACGAGATAGATTTTCTTTCAGCTTTTTAAATATTTCTGTGCGATCTGTTGTGATAATCAAAACCTTCAGCCTGCTCCATATGAATTTCTTCTTCTAGGTATCCGTTAATGTATGCCATTAATACATCACGTTGATACCGTTCTAGACCTAATTCAACCGGAAGAGCCATTACCATTCGTATGGAATTTTGTCAAACAACTGGTGAAAATGTTTCTTGAAAGTCTGTCCCAAGCTGCTGATTGTAGTCTTTTGCTACTAAACATGGTTTGCGGCGTTCGGCGCTACTATCACCGTTGTATTTCTTCATAAGAACCCATTTTCAACCAATCAACTTTTCATTTTCCGGGCGTTTGGTCAAAATCCAAGCACCAATCTGGGAAAGGTTATCAAACTCTGCGTCATTGCTTTACGTCATTCGTCTGCATGACGAACGTCAAGATATTCTTCAACACTTGGATTCGTAACCTCTTTATTTACTAAAAAAACTTCTTCAACATCAATAATACTTAGTGTATTGAATAACTTTGTCATTCGTCCTCATTGTCCAGTATTGAATATTTTTGGCCTTCCTGACCCTCTTCTAGACTTAGGAGTTTGATTACTTAATTCAAATTGTTCCTAATTGATATTTGAAATCAGATTTTAATTTTAAATAAAAAGCAGACAAATTGATCAAAAGAAACAAATTTTTAACAAAATAGTTGAATCCTCAACCAAAGAACATTATTCATTTTTCAGCTAGGATTATTTTTCACTTTGAAATATTGAATATTTATCAAACGCGACGAGTTTTATTGAAGAAAATTTTGTAATTTTTTAAAGCAAAAATAATAATGTTCAAAAAAGGACGAATTTCCAACAAATATGTTCAATCGGAAAAATTATTTTCTCAAAACACGTCTTAAATTCTAATAAAGAATGTTAAATTTGCAACAAAAAAGATTAATTTTAAAAGAAAAATAAATTAATAGATATTTTAGTTTGAACAGATTTTTATTTTGAGAATTTTAACAGAATGTCGCAAAGTTGAGGGTACCTATGGTGCACGAATTTTTAGTTATGATGCTTCACGCTCGTCTTTTTTTGTTGGTATTTCTTCAACATTCTGCTCCACAATTTTGCTCGAACATTTCTCCCACGTTTTAAATTCGCAGGTCAAGGCATCAAAAACTATAATTAGGTGATTGTGAATTCTCTTTTGTTAAAACACCTTTGGCCTTAACGAACATATTCTCATCACGTATATCATGCTTTCCACTCGATTTTTTCAAAACCGTGACCTTTTTTACATTATATTTAATATTATTATATTAAATGTTTAATATATTTATTTATTTACCTCCTTTTGTTACTGCTTATTCAGAAATTGCAAAATAATGTCAATAATTATATTTTATGGTTAGTCTAATATGTGTTCCTTATTTTGCACACATTGTTATTCTCAGCTATCCTTAATAATTTATCGTTTTAATAGATTTACATAAATAAAATTCCCAATATGCATTGTTATTAAAACAAATTATTTTAATTGCCATGTTTTTGTGATTAAAAAAGTGCGAATTCCACAAAAAAATTGTTATTAAGCATATGATTGCAACTTGTGTCGTTTTTCAATAAAATTTATTCGTTTTATTAGAATGTATGTTTTTTCAGGATTTATGCAAAAAATATCCATTCTAGCGTAAAGTAGTTCTCATAAAATTTGTAGATATAACTTAGGTGAAATATTTTGTTAAATAGTTTATTAAATAAAATTTTATTGCATTTTTTCGTCTGTATTATCGGTTTTCCAAAAACTTGATTTTTTATTTTTTATATTATTTTTTACCAATGAAGCAAAAACTACGATTCCTGTAAAAAATTATTTATCATATGCTTGTGACTCAATCATGGAACAGCAATTTTTCTTTATTCTTTTTTTCACTAGCTTATATTTCGTGTCCCAAAATTTCACATTTTTCTGTTGCGATCAAAGTTTGAATGTTCAATGTTTAAAAAATATATCAAAAAGTAGTTTTGATAATCTTGTAGTACTTCCAAAAACAACGTTTTTTTTGGTTGACTTTTTTCGCGGCTTGCGTTGCTTGAATTAAAATTATAATTTCCTTTTTTTTATTTAGAAAAAGTCATGACTGGCAATTTTCTCTTCATCTTAAAAAGTCATAAAAATACATTTTTTGAATTTTAACATTCTGCGAAAAGACGCAAATAGAATTTTTAAATCTTCAAACAAATAGTCTCAAATGTTTCAAAATGCTCTCTACCTTTTTTCATTAAAAATATATAGCTAGCCAACCATATTGAACTTTATTTTCTGACTCTTAAAGAGTTTACCGAAGGCCAATCGAATAGATTGCTCTTTTCAAATGTTAATTTGCTCACATACATACCTGCAGGCAAACATATATACAAACAGACCCAATCGTAAAAACTTGTTTTCCGGAGTCAGAGGTTCTCAAAGCCTCAACATTTGACACAGAAACCAGGGGGGGGGGGGGGGGGGGGGGGGGGGGGGGGTTTAGATAAACCTGATAACTTTTTTGTTGCAAAATCAATAAAGATTTTTCTTTTTAATTTATAAATCGAATTTGTTCAACTAAAACAATGAAATGGTCACCTTTATCGACTCCGGAGGTTAGGCAACCGGACTACGCTGAAATAGCCCAACAAGTGTACAGCCATCTGCAAGGCGAGAAGCGGCCAGCGTAGTTCGGTAAACTAACAGCAAGAAGCGCAGGAGTCTCTTTCCCGCCGTCTGCTTCAACCGAAGAGGGTATAAGAAGATGAGTGGGATGCGAATCGACATTATCAAGTGGAATACGACAAACTCGAATTGTTTGTGTTTTCTCTTGGGTACACTATATCAGGCTCCAAGACTCATTTTTGATTTCACTGTGCTTCTAGGGTACGGATTTACAGGCTCCAAGACATCTTCCTTAGGTATGGTTTGCTGAGATAGGCTCCAAGACCTTTTTATTTTCAGGATATCCCTTGGGCACACCATAACGAGCCCCAAGCGATAATAATTGGCTTAGAATTTGATTATCAGTTTCGAGAATTGCTAAGAGACTCTCCGGAAGATTATCAATTATTTATAATTTACGCGATCTCAACCGCTACAGTCTTCCTATAAACTTAGATTTTTATCGTTGATAGGATACTTCTTATTTGTATTCTTAGATTAGGGGCCACTTTCCAAGAAATTCTATAGACAGATCAACAAGAAAGAAAATAAGTCACTGTGATGAAGCTGACGTGTAAACCTATGGCCTGGTATGAAGGATTTTAGACTGAAACCTTATAAATGCTTCGACTGACTCTAACGAACAAACGTCGTTATAAGGAATAGTTTCTGAATAAATAAGTGCTTTTTTGGTCAGCGCTGCATTACTCAATTTATCTTCTCCTTTCTGGGTCTAGCACCTGTTAAGCGAGACTTAGGGTTAGGTAAAATTAAAATATCAAATAACGAACTCCTTCGACTTTTCTTGAGGGTAGCAATAAAAGCAATGGGAGTTCTTCATTTATGAAATAATTTAGATATGTTAACAACTTCTAATTTGAAATTATTTTATCCTTAACGTTTTCATAGAAAAATTTCCAATATCAAATAGAAACCTACTGTGCTTAGGTTTTAGATAATTCTTACATAATAACGTCCATTTTCAAACTCACGTTCGAAGAACACTACAGGGACGATGGTTTCCTAGTACCTTGTGGCATAAGAAAATTATTTTTTGTGGTCCCTGCACACAATGAGCGCGCTCTACTGCTTGTAGATTGATCCTTGACTCTCTTCCTTGCGGGCGGCTTTCGTGGGCCTGCATATATAATGTTGGACATCGCAGGGAAATAGCGGTGTTAGGGTACCGGCCAACATTATATGCTAGATACAAAATGGAGGCGCATACACAATCGAACAGCGAGGAATACAAAATGGTGGAAGCTACCCATATGTGAAGTGACATCTCTCACAGCTATGTTTTTTTCATTTGTTGAAGATTGTTTTCGCGATCCAAAAATCATCAAAAATGATTGAAAATCTAAGTATTATAAAACGTTAGAATATGTAAGTGCAGAATTTCCTCTGTACTGTTTTTAGATGTGATTGCATCGCAGACTTGAAAAGCGAGATCACCTTCAAATCTCCACCAGCAAAATTTTTTTTCCATTTTGCGAGTCAGTACCTATAATAATTTTTCTCAAAAAATATTTCGCGGTTGATAAAAACGGAACTTGCTTATATTTGAAGTTAGCGGTAGATCACCATTTTTCTTCGTTTCACATTTCTGTTAATTGGATGAATGACGTGTAGGGATTTCGTTAAGATGATGTACTTCAAAATTAAGAAAGATCGGACGTTGCATGCCTACTGGAACTTCCGTTACTTCATTACTGGTCAATGGAGTAACCGTGCCACTTTGCATGTTTATTTTTATCCGTTTTTTACCTTGAGTACGAGAAATATATTTATACATTCCAGCAAGCTCATTAATATTTTCCATTATTGCAAACACGTCGCCCTCAAGTGTTGTTAGTACAATAAGTTCTTGGACTGGCATAGGTCTGTAAGTATGCCCTTCTTCGAGAAATAAAATTAATTTATCCGCAGGAAATGTGTATCTTCGTAGTTCGAACATCCGGTTCGGATTCCTGTTCGGAATCAGCCGAATAAACTGCAGCTGGTCAAGTCCATATCCTGATCCATCAGAAGAAAGAAGCCTGGTGGGCAGACCTATGCGAAGAGGAGGAGGAATGGATCTGGATCCAAGTGGTGGCTCGGCCGAAGCAAGAGATCTGGCAAAAGAATGTTGATTATCAGAAGAAAAAGTAATGTGATTCAACGATAACTCGTTTTTTGTTCAAAGTAACTTACCCAGCACTGTCGTTTAGATGCTCTACTCTATAACTGTACGCGAATTGGCGATGGCGGCCTACTGGAGTTTCCTTTATTTCATTTCCGGTCAATAATGTAATCTTGCTGCTTCTCATGTTAAATTTTGCCCGTCCTTTACAATGGTAATGAGGATCGTATGCATATATTCCAGCGAGATTGTCTGTACTGTCCAATATTGCAAAGATGTCCCCATCGAATGTTGATACAACAATTTTTTCTCCATTTGGTATAGGCTCATATTGATTCAATCCTACGAGCAATTCAATTGAACTATTAGCAGGAAAGGTGTATCTTCGAAGCTCAAATCGCCGTTGTGGATTTTTATAGGGAACAAGCCGAATAAATTCAAGTTGATCAATTCCATATCCAAGTAGCTTATAAAAGTGAAGACTGGCAGGTGGAATTATGGACTCGGTTTGAGGCGACCGGGACCTTTCACGAATAGGAGGATGAGAACTTGAAGGAGAATGGTGTCTATCAGAAGAAGATGTTCCGACACGTGGATTACCTAGAAAAGAGGCATCAGTAACTTTGGCCACTAAGAATGTAAGTTTCATTAATAGGTAAGGAATTAGTGATTTTTTTCTTCTAAGAATTCATGCTGTGTCATAGGTAGGGGTATTAATAGCAGAAATATATGAAACTACAGGTCTTAGTGGACAACATATTTCATGTCTTTTGGGCAGACCATAAATGCTCACTAGATTTATATCCATAGAAAATGTGACATTCCCTTATTAGCCCTAGTTACCATGATACATTTATTTTGGTTAATGAATTAGTCAGTAAGTTTAATATTTTCAGCAACAATCCTAAATAAATCCAGAATTCGTTTGGGCTTTTCAAAAGTAACTAGAAGTCAGAGCAGCCGTTCAGGATAAGTATAGGAGTCATCAATGCATATAATTTCAAATAGATATCCTACATTTCGGAACCTAGAATTTCATGCAAGTCTTCTACTAGAAAGATTTGGTAGAATTTGATTGAACATATATTGATCAAGAAGTTTAGGATTTTTTCATAGCTACAATTTGAGAGAAGTGTCTATCAGTAGTGTTATTATTTTCTATTAGAACTATAGCTACCTTGATTATGCGTATGTTCTTCACTCTTTCCAAAATTTGTCAGAAGGTCCATTGTTTTGGGCGGCACACCTAATGATATTTCTGCGAAAAGACCAAAAATATTGTGGAGTTGGTAATAATAACAATTTATTTGATAAATGTCTGGACAACATTTTTCGACAGTTATTTCCAGACAAGTGAAAAACGTTGAAAAAAATTGAGAGATATGTTATAGTATTATATTCCCTAACATACTTAAGGATGAACTTCTCAGTAAAGACCAGATCATAAAAGACCCTCATTTTCGCAATTAAAGGGAAAGCTGATTTGTAGGTATAAAAATTTCGTTTACCAATGTATCTGAATAATATTCTTGTGCGTTATTAGACTATGTATCACATACGGTATCTTTATCGAAAATTCATGGGTTATTAGGTGTCGTGTTTGTCCTTCTGAGATATCCATCATTATATTTTATAATTGAATTTAAAGAACGAAGTAATATTACTTTAACAGAAGCTAATTTCGGAATAAGAAAGCAGAAGTTTGTCGTGATATTTGATTCTTATCGCCTTTGTTTTTTATTCTTATCGCTCAATTTATAAGATTAAAATAAATAGCTAAAGGCTTATTAGAATAAAATTCTGTTCACTACAATCAATTCCTGAAGGCTATTTTGCCAAAGCCTAAAATCATGAGCGAACAATTTTAAAAAGAAAAAGATAGAAAAACAAAGAATTAAAATTATCTGTTTTGCCTGTAGTGCAAATAAAAGCATAAAGATTATAATAATTAAATTTGAGTGAACAGTTATGTCCTCAAGTATTTTATTATTATCATTAACTCTGTTCTCAAATTTACTGCAATCATAAATGGGTATTTTGCAGCTAGTTTTAAAAATCTTGTTAAAGATAAAAGTGATTTTACACTTGACAATGCACGTGAAACAGCCTTATTTTTTAAATAAATAGCGTTTTAAAATAAAAAATTTTGATCTTATAATATTTGCTCATTTTTAGATGTTTCAAATAATTCTCTTAACTATCAATTGTGCCTTTGAAATTCTTAAAGATGGACAATCTTTAGTTTTTGAAAACTGGGAATGTGAATCATGATTTTATCTTATAAATGCTCATTTTTATTTAAAAAAATTGATTTTTTATTAAAAGTAATAATTTGTAGATTTTATTTTTTTAAGTTAAAAATTTAAAATATTAAGGAACTTAAATATTGCTACTTTTCTTTTTTCTATAAAAATATGTTTAAAACGTTTCAATAATTCTAATTGCATCTCAAGAAAAGCGCAAAAAAGAGACGCTTTTCAGACAGTCATCCAAAACTCTTTTTTCTATTTTTCGATCTTTAGAACCGGATTTTATATACCTTAAGGAATGTGTATTTATTCTGTAAAATTGTAGTGAAAAATGTACTCAAGAAACGATTTGACACATCTAAAAATCAAAAACAAAAATTTTGTAGTTCGCTTGTGGGTTAAAATTTTTAATTTGAGCTTTTTTCCGTATCTGGAATATTTTCAGAAAACACTCAATTTTTTTATTTTCATGAGAAAAAAAATGTAATATGACAATTTTTTTCTTCGAAAAGACATACAAAAAAGTTAAATTTTCTTTTTTCGATATTTTTATTCTTCTTTTCAGTATAATTCTGAAGTACGTTTTTGGAATAAAAATAAAAATTTTTGAAGCTGCTCAATAATCGGTTCAAATTTTTTTTTAATTTAGAACCAAATTTTTGCAGGTTGCTTCGAGAGAATACAACATTCAGAGAACAACACACAATAATAAAAAAGATCATTTCAATCATCTCAAATAGTTTGCAAAATAGCGGGTTTTCAAAGAAATGCCCGTTTATTCATTTAAAGAAAAATTTCAAAAATTTGTTGACACCATATCCTATATCTTTTTTCAGGGGTCAAGAAGAATATACATATTAATTTTCATGCCTTCCAAACGATTTGAGCGTTTGTGCTGTTTATCGAACCTACTATAAAGGCATAACATTACAAATATAATAAATTATATTATATCACATGTTTTTTTTCTATTTGATTTTACACTAAGTTGGCTTATCGTCCTAATTAAAATATAAATATTAATATTATTAAGATATTTTTAATTTATTAATTTATTTTTTACCTGATAATTTATCTATGAAATTTTTGTTTTGAAGCGTATCATTTTGACTTTATATTGAAAAATAATTCTTTAAAAAAAAATGTAATTTTGCATTTTTTGGTTTTGCATTATGAATTAAATACTTTGGCAATTAAATTTTTTTAAACTAAGAGTTCTATAAAAAAAGTAAAAAGACCTTTGGATTCGATTAGTTATATTTCTTCAATTTGTATTTAAATAACTAAGCAATTCAAACAAGCAAATAATGTAATTATCTAACAAATTGTTAAAACAAAAAACAAGAAATG
Source organism: Belonocnema kinseyi (assembly GCF_010883055.1). Taxonomy (NCBI): domain Eukaryota; kingdom Metazoa; phylum Arthropoda; class Insecta; order Hymenoptera; family Cynipidae; genus Belonocnema; species Belonocnema kinseyi. Next base: position 78,991,380 of record NC_046664.1, on the reverse strand, counting down.
CACATTCAGATATTCCCGAGACAAATCAAAAGGTGTTTTGCTTTTTCTATATAACTCTTCGTTTTTTGAAAATATATAAAAGTTTCAAATCAATATTTACAGCCAAACAGCAACTGTACTTTGAGCAACAAATGCGCTAATTGTTTAACAAATTGTAAAAAAGATCTCACCTACATATTGTCAAGAGGAATACAACGATGTACAAAAGTTCCGAATCTATATTTGTTGCAAACTTCGATGTCGTGAAAATTCGTGTCTTATTGTTGAAAAGCAAGGCATTCTTTTCAAACTTCGTCTCTTAGTTTTCGTATAAAATTAATCCTAAATTGTCTTACGTAATTTATGGCTTACCACTCATATGTACCATATTGTACTACGAGTGTGGGTGACTTGCATGTTGGTGGCGGTAGTGAGAAAGTATGCAGTGACAGGCGGTGAGCAGTTCTTACAAAGATTGTGTGGAAGGTCTGAGTGGAGTGTGAGGGTGGAGGTCTAGGAGGTGAGTATGATTGTGAGGAGTACATTGGGAAGAAATAAATAATTTACATTGTAGTTGGGGGGGGGGTGGAATTTGGTTAAATAGGGAAAGTGAGGTTAGGTTCGCAAGGGAGCAGGGTAGTTTTGTGTTTAGATTTTTAGGCCTTCATTACGGGCAAGGGAGGTTCTTGTAGTGAGAGGGGATATTAGGGGTGAGAAAAAGGTGGCGAAAGGGGATGTGAAAAGTGAAATAATGCAATGAAACTAAAATTTTCGGGTTGTAAGCGGCAGCAGCCTCAAGTGAGATCTGTGGGCAGCAGTGAGTACTTTTGTGTATGGATAGGTTACAGTTACCGAAGGACGAGCAAGAAGTGGGCAGCGAGAGTACTGGCAGTGTTGGTAGTGAAGTAGACGGGGAAGAAAGTTTCAGAGAGACACGACGGCCATTTCTGCGTGGCCCGGTGGCAAGTGGCGCGACAGGGACGGAAAAGAATCGGAGCGGAAGAAGTGATCAGGCAAGGGAGAGAGCGTCCAGTCCAAGTGAAGGGGAGGATCTCTTGAAGACGAAAAGGGGGGCTATGGAGCAGATGGAAAGTATGAGGAAGATCTGAGGGTAAGAGATGAGAGATGGGAAAGGAAGTAAAAGAGCTGAGGGGGAAAGTAGAAGGATTGCAGAGAGAGTTGGTGTCGGTAAGGAAGGAAAGTAGGATAAAATAAAGGAGATTGAAGAAGATATTAGGATGTGGTAGAAAAGGGCGGAAAAAAGGTTGGAGAAGGTGGAAGGCATGTCGGGAATGGAAGAAGTGAGCACGGGGAAGGGTGAGAAGCAAGGTATTTGGGAGAAAGTGGAGATTATGATAGAAGCGAAAGTGGGAGAGCGTAGGAATGAAAAGGAGAAGAGAACGGATAGGGAAAGGATAAGGGCAATAGAGTTGAGAATGGAGAGAAAAGAGAAGGCATATAGGAGAAATAATATAGTGATAAGAGCATTGAAGCTCAAGAGAGGGGAAGAAAAGGACGGAGTGGAAGCGCTGCTACAGAGCATAGAGTGGGTTAAAGGCCAGGTAGGGAAAGTTAGAATGGAGGGGAAAAAGGAGAATGAAGTGGCGGTGGTGGTATTGGCGAGCTGGGAAAAAAATTGAGGGTAATGCGTAACAAAAATAGGATAAAGGACAATAAGGTTTTTATCGATCAAGATTTGACGAGGAATGAAAGGGAGGTTCAGAGAATGCTAAATGACAGGGCGAGGAAGGAGAGGAGTGAAGGGAGAGCAGTAAAGGTAGGGTATCGGGAAATAAAAATAGACGAGAAAATAAGGGTATGGGACGAAGAGAAGGAGGTGTTGAAGGAAGTGCACGAGAATTTGTTTCAGGGGAAGTAGGGGGGTGGAAGTAAAACAGGGTGGAGGAATTTTAAAGGTGTTGTACTGGAACCCAGCAGGGTTAGAGAAGAAAGATGAGAATTTCTGGAGGTATTTTCAGGAATTTGATGTGATTGGACTGGTAGAGACGTGGGTAGAGAGAAAGGAATGGAATAGAGTAGAGCGAAAGTTGCCGGAGGGTATAGGTGGAGGCTACAGAAAGCGTTTAAAGTAAAAAGGAAAGGAAGGGCTAGTGGGGGAATTGTAACAGGGGTTAGGGATAAATTAGTGGAAAAAGTTCATAGAGAAAGAGGTGATGAGGGCGTGCAAATGGGAGCCATAAAGATAGGAGGGGTGATGTTTAAGTTTGTGGCTGTGTACAATAAGGATGAAATGGAAAGGATTAAAGAAAGGGTAGAAAACTTGCTAGTAGAGAGAGAAATGAGGGAGAATCAATAAAGAGTGGGAGATTCTAAGATACTGGATGGAGGATAGAGGGTGAAGGTGGCGAATTTTATTATAAAAGGGGACAAATATGGATAATACACGTATCTAAGTAAGAGGGGTGTATCGGTGATAGTCTACGTGATTATAAACATGCAAGGGTTTGAAGAGATAGAGAAATTCGCAGTGAAAGAAAGGGTGGAATCAGACCATCAGCCATAGAGTTTGTGGATACAGGGGGAGGCTAACGAGAGGCAGGGTGGGGAAGAAGGATTGTTAGGGGAGAGGGTGTTATGGACGAGACAGGTGATAGAGTAGCATCAGCAGCAATTGGGCACCGTAAGGTTTGAGCGGAAGTCGGTGGACGAGATATGGGAGGATCTACACGAGAAAGTAAAAGGTTGTGTGCAAAAGAAGGTATTTAGAAAAAAGAAGAAGGGCATGGTAAAGCCATGGTGGGATAGGGAAAGTAAAATGATGAAGAGAAACCACTGTATAAGAAAGGGGATAGGGAGAGGCAGGGAAATTATAGAGGAATTACGCTCACTAATACTACGTACAAAATATACGCGATGGTGTTAGCAGATAGGCTGCAAAAGGCTGTTGAGGGGAAAGGAATATTGCCGGAGACGCAGGCAGGCATTGCTTTTTGCAATTTTGAACACGGATATGTCAAGTGAGCCAGCGGCCGGAGAGGTAGGAGGAGTTAGGGTAGGAGGAGTCAGGATATAGTCACTCGCATATGCAGATGACATAGTGCTGTTGGCAAAGAGCGAAGAGGCTTTAGAGAAGATGATAAAGAGGTTGAGACGTTACTTGAACAAGAATAGGTTAAAGTTAAATGCGAACAAGTCTAAGGTTATGGTATGTAGGAAAGTAGGTGGGAGAGATGAGAGAGGGGAGTGGAAGTGGAAGGGAAAAGTGGTACAGGAGGTGAAATAGTTTGTGTACCTGGGAAGGGAAGTAAGGAGGCAAACCGGGTACAGGAGAGGTATGTAAAGTGGATACTGGGGTTAGCATGGAATACGACGAACTTTATTGTCAGGAGGTAGACAGAAAGAACGAATTTAGGAATTATAACAGGGATTCGAGCGTGTAAATATGAGGAGAAATTTTTGGTAGAGGGAGAAAATAAATTGGTTAGGGAGTGTTGGTTGAAGAAGGAGAACAGATGTAGTGGTGCAAAGGTGTAGGTGGAAACCGAAAGCTATTTCAGAACGAATGGATTGCAGATAGATGAAGTTAGCAGAATGCACGAGGAAGAAAGGAAAGTATATGAGTTAGTTCTAAAGAATGGCATGGAGAAAGAGAGGGCAGAAGGAGAGGAGAGAATAAGATAGTCAAGGTACAACGGAAAATATGTGAGGATTATGCCAAGGTAGAGAGTGCAATATTTGTGTAAGAAAGGAGAGCAAGGAAGTCAGGAACTTATAGCGAGCATTGAAGCATTGGTTGGAGGAATGTAAAGAGGTGGAAGGGAGGGGGATAAGCATGGAGGTATTGTTGCATGAAAGGGGTGACGAAAGGGAAGTAGCATGGGTGAAGGGGGAGTTGGGTAAGATAGAGAAGAAGAGAAGGAAGGAGGAAGAGGAATGGAGAAGGAAAGATTGTAAATAGGAGAGGAAGTAGATGTAAGAGAAATGTAAATATTGTGAATAGTAGTTAAATATTTGGTGTTAGCCGCAGAGACAGAGGCTGGTCATGCGAGGCATAACGACAAAAGAGCGAAATGCGTGTGAGGCGATGCGAGGCGCAGCGAGGAAGGTTAGGCTAGAGGAGCGAGCGGATTAGTTATGAGGTGTGGATGGATGGTAATTTGTGAGACTTAGTTGTAAGATAATTATGTAAAAAATCGAAGTGTAAGTAAATCAATTTTTTACGGCCAGCATTTCTCATAACGAAGATTTAATGCAGGCACTTTTCGAATTGAATTCTTTTATCACACATTCTGGACTCTTTAGAAATAATTCAGACTAAACTCTACTTATATTAGAGGTATGTTGTAATATTCGCCAATAAAATTAAGGAGAATCACCAAGGACACAGTACAAATGACGTACAAATGCATGCAAAAAGAAAATTTGAGAAATTTGAATTTCGGGGCGATGCGTGAAGTTAGCCCCCCGAAATCAATTTCGCCCCTAATTTTGTAATCAGGAGGGTACAAAGGAAAATATTGAAAGTGCAAACAGTACAAACGACGTACAAACGCATGCAAAAAGCAATTTGATGCAAACTCCCAAAATTGTGTTACGTAATTACTCGATGACCTCATAGCTATGCGCAATATGGTATTAGTTCCATATTAATAGGGTCACTTTCCAAATTGAATTTTTTTCACACACATACCATCCTCACATTCTAGATTCTCCCGAAATAAATTGAGATTAAATTTAGACTCGTTTGGCATAACGTTCAAATAAAGTTTAAAAGGAAATGGCATTGTCTCAAGAGATTAGATTAAATCCCAGTTATTTTGATTTGCGTATAACTTAAGAAATCTACGTAAATTAAAGATATGTTATTATATTCACCAATAAAATTGAGAAGAACTGCTAAGGTTATTAAGAAAGTAGAAACAATTTTCATAGTTTTCAATTAGAAGAAAAATTATGTAGTGTATCAATGAAGAATGTTATTCACCATGGAACTAATAAATATTCTGGTTCTTCATCGAAACATATCGTTATCGTATAGTCGTTATCGTATAGTCGTTATCTCTTGAAACCTGAGCGTCAAGGATTATGTTCACAAATGTTTACATTTTATTAGTCAGTTTAAAAAAAAATACTTAATTTGTTGAAACTGATATCACAATTTATAAATTCTTTTATGCCTAAGGGAAAATAGTAATGGTTTACCAAATTGTATTTCGTATAAAATTCGTCATTTATGGTAGAAAATTACTCTTTATGGTTTAAAAAAAATGATGCTTGGATTAAAATACAAAAACATGGCTGTGAGTTGAAGTATCATCATTTTTAATCAAAATTAAAATTTAATAATGATCATTTTTTTAACTTAACTATTTTGCTATATTTTTGTTTGTGCTTAAAAATGCATTTTAAATAGAAAACTGAATTATTTAATTTAAAAAATTAATCAGATGTAGGAATATATTCAACGTCGATTTCTCCTCTCTCATACGCTTCGCACAGTTTCTGGCTTTAGTATTCCAAAGCCGATATACTTTGGCTTCCGTTGAATATCCTACAAAGATTTGCATTCGAACTTCCCCTTGCTTGGCTTTTTGTTTAAAGCATAAGCTTTACAGGCAAACGATGGCAGATGGCTTTGAACCAAACCCGATTCCGTATAGAGTTTGACCTTTTAATTGCTTTTTGGGACTTTTCTCCAATTCGCTTAACTTCTTTTCCGAAGTCGCAGTTGTAGAATTATCTTCTTTTTTCTGTGTTGATTTAGCATCTACCACTATCATCGATTGATTTCACTTATCCGATCGACTAGACTTGGTATTTGCCTTGCACTCAAAAAATCTCTCTGGCCTTGATATTATAAGGTATAGATAACACTTTCTGCTACCTTTGAAGATAACTTTACTCTTGCCGTTGATAATATTTGCAGAGTCTCCGGTAAATATAACTGAACGACCTCCTCTGGTAGATTTTTAGATAGAAAATATATTAGTTTTCAATGCAGTTGTTTTTTCGATAGCTAATCTTACCTTTTAAGATTCAACTTGGTTTAATTCTGAAAAGCAGTTTTTATCGTGGCACATGTGTGAAGTTGCGTTACTATAAATACACCAAGATTTACCTGACGTGAACTCAGCACTGAATGCACAGGCGAAAGATGCTTTTTCCTCGATAAAATTAACTTTAAGATCTACAAAAGTCGTGAGAATGCTTCTTCTGCCTTTACAGTTCTTTGTTTTTTGTCATTGACTCTTTTTCTGCACTCTAAAGCTTCATGCCTAGGCCTTTCACAGTAGTTGCACTTAAAAGCCTTTTTCTTGGAATTTAAAATCATTTGCATTAAACGTAGAGGTATTACTTCCCTCCTTTTTCTGACGATGCTGATTGTATTGGTTCCGGAAGACTTTACAAAAAGAGCTCTACAAAAATAGTTGTTGTGTAATTCACTTTCAAAATATAACGAACAAGTCAAAAATATAAAAAACTAAGGAATTATCTCAAATTCGAGTGAATTTGCAAGCAATGAGAAGAATGGAATGGAATATAAAAGAACTTGATCAAACATCTCAGATTGCAGGTTTAATTTAAAAGAATATATCGAAGGCTAATAGAATAGAATGATCTATTTAAATGTTAATTCGCTCACATGCAGACCTACAAGCAAATATACATATACAGAAAGACACAATCGTAGAAACTTCTTTTTCGGGGTCAGACATTCTCAAAATGTATACATTTGACCAAAAAACCAGGGGACGGGGTACATTTTAGATAAACCTGATAACTTTCTTGTTGCAAAAATCAATGAAGATTTTTCTTTTCAATTTATAAATCGAATTTCAGGCGGCGTGTGCGTGAACCTGCATATATGACGTTGGACCTCGCAGTGAAATAGCGGTGTTAGGGTATGATGAAAGCTGCTGATATGTGAAGTGACATCTTTGACAGCTCTGTTTCTTCGTTTATTTATGATTGTTTTTGTGATCCAAAAATCATCCGAAAATCATCCAAAAATCGTCCAAAGTGTTCGAAATGTGAGTAATGTAAAACGTAAGAATGGTTAAGTGCAAGATTTTTTCTTAAGTGTTTCAAATGCGGTGTTTTTAAAAAAGGAATTTGTTTTCGTTTGTTTCTAGAAAAGACTGGATAAAATATTAACAGAAATTGAAGCTTTATGAACTATAATAAATTCAGTTGTTATTACTCGCAATTATTCGTACTTTAAAATTAGCTAAGATCGAACGAAGGCTGCCTACTGGAACTTCCGTCACTTCATCACTGGTCAATGGAGTAACTATGCCACTTCGCATGTTTATTTTTATCCGTTTTTTACCTTGAGTACGAGCAATATATTTATACAGTCCAGCAAGCTCATTCATATTTTTTAAAAATGCAAATATGTCGCCTTCAAGCGTTGTTAGTACAATTAGTTCTTGGACTGGTATAAGTTTGTAGGAACACCCTTCTTCGAGAAATAAAATCAATTTATCCGCAGGAAAAGTGTATCTTTGTAGTTCGAACATCCGGTTCCGATTCCTGTTAGGAATCAGCCGAATAAACGATAGCTGGTCAAGTCCATATCCAGATCCGTCAGAAGAAGGAAGCCTGGTAGGTAGAGCTATGCGCCTGGATGGAGAACTGGACCTGGAACCAAGTGAAACAAATTTAAAAATCCATTTCATTTATTAAAATTAAACTAATCTAGAGGAATTCATAGGATTAGAGTAAATTTAGAAAAACTCAATAGAATTTAATGAATGTCGATAAACGTAAGCTTAGTATATATTTCTCGTTCTTTTAGCTTAAAAAATTACTGAGAAATGAGGTTCAACGATAACTCGTTTTTTTTCTTCAAAGAAACTCACCCATGATTGCGGTTTAGATGCTCTACTCTATAACTATATGCGACTTGGCGACGGCGTCCTACTGGAGTTTCCTTTATTTCATCTCCGGTTAACAAGGTAACCTTGCCGCTTCTCATGTTGATTTTCGCCCGTCCTTTAGAAGAGTAACGACGATCGTTTGCATATATTCCAACGAGAATACCTGTACTTTCCAATATTGCAAAGACGTCACCATCGAATGTTGATAAAACAATTTGTTCTCCGTTTGGTATAGGCTCATATTCATTCAGTCCTACGAGCAATTCAATTGAACTATTAACAGGAAAAGTGTATCTTTGAAGCTCAAATTGTCGTTGCGGATTTTTATAGGGAATAAGCCGAATAAATTCAAGTTGATCAAGTCCATAGCCAAAAAGGTTGAAAAAAGGAAGACTGGCAGGTGGATTTATGGACACGGCTTGAGGAGACCGGGACCTTTCACGAATACGAGGAAGAAAACTGGCATGAGGATGCTGGCTTTCTGAAGAAAAAGACGGTCCGGTACTTGGATCACCTAGAAAAGAGGCACCATAAGTCAAACATTTGAATTCGTTTTCATTTCATTCTTTTACATTTTTATTTGCGTTCGATTAGAAAGTATCAGATAATCATACTTTGTCTTTTTAATAATAATAGGTAGGTAGGAGTATTAATAGCAGAAATATATGAAACTACAGGTCTAAGTGGACAACCTGGTTTATGTCTGTTGGACAGACCATAAATTCTCACTAGATATATACTCATAAAAAATGTGACATTCCCCTAATCAGTCCTAGAATTTCATACAAGTCTTGGTCTGGTAAGATTTGACAGAATTTGATTAAAGATATATTGATGAAAATTTTAAGGATTTTAACATAGCCTGCATTTGATAAAATTGTCTATCAATATTTTTATCATTTTCATTTAGAAATATAGCCACCTTGTTCATCCGTATGTTGTTTATCTTTCCCAAAATTTTTCAGAAGGTCCATTGTTTTGGGCGGCATACAGGTTGATATTTCTGTGAAAAGATCAAAAATATTATGGAGTTTGTGGTACTAAAAATTTCTTGGATAAATATCTAAATTTGAGGGAAAGCTGATTTGTAGGTAATAAAGAGTTGGTTACTAGTGTATCTGATGAATATTCTTGTGTTTTGTTAGGCTAGGTATTACATACGGTATTTTTATCGAAGCCTTATAGGTTTTAGGTGTCGAGCTATTTCATCATTCGAGTATTTCATAATTCAGTCCAAGAAACAAACTTTTCTTACTTTAACAGAAGCTAGTTTCGGACTAAGAAAGCAAAAGTTTTTTGAACTATCTGATTCCTATCGCCTTTATTTTTTTAATTCTCATCGCTTAATTGATAAGATTTAAATAAATCGCTAAAGGTTCATTTTATTAGAAGAAAACTCTGTTTATATTTTACTTTTTAATTTGTATTTTATATTTAATTTTCACAATAAAAAATCTTCAATTTTCTTACGAATCTTGAATAATTGTGTTTTATTCTTTTGAAGCCCTTCACAATTCTCAAAAATCTTCGAAATTAAATGAAATCATTTCAGTTTTAAATTAATTTTGAATTTTTTCAAAACTTCCAAATATTTCTGTATTTTACACGAATTATTCTAATGATATTAGGTGTTCAATGCTTATTTGTACATAACATTTTGACAATTTCAGTAACAAATTAAATTATTTTTAATAGAATAATTACAAATTTTAAGGTTCAAAGTTTAGTTTCGTATATTTGATTGGTAATTACGGATTTAAAATGTATAGTCAGATATTTCCAAATATTAAGTCATTGTTATTTTTCTTAATTAAAAAAGTTTAGACTGAATGGTTCAAAAATGGAATCTTTTGAAGGTAAAAAATATTTATTATTTAATAAAAGCCTTTAATTATGTATATTTGATTTTTAAGTTATTTAAAAATTAAAAATAGTTATAAGGTTTTAATCGGTAATTAGTTAATTAAACATAATAATTTTAAAATCAATTAATATGCACTTTTTAATACTTACAGTACAGTTCAATTAAAAACTTTGTGGATTTACGCATTCTAAACTGAATGATATCATGATTAACAAATATAAACAATTAGCTAATTATTTAAAACCCGTGATCGAGACTTTTTCTTTGATGTACTCTGTGCAACAAATGCGCTAATTGTTTAACAAATTGAAAAGAAATCTCACCTGCATATTTTTGAGAGGAATGCAATGTTGTAGAAAAGTTCCGAACCTATATCTGTGGCAAACTTCGATATCGTGAAAACTAGTATCTTTTTGTTTAAAGAGTTGTATTCTTTTAAAACTTCTTTTTTTATTTTTTTTTATCAAATTCATGTCCGTAGTAGAATATTAACCCTTTTTATTGTAAATAATGTTTAAAACTCTTTTATAAGAACAATTGCTTGCGCAAAATTTGTAAGACTTAATAAAAAACTTATAACACAATAAATAACGAATTCACAGCGAAAGAAAATTACTTTTGGTCTGAAAGATCGAATTTTTGCAGGGCTTACTCATCAATTGTAATATCCTTGAATTTCATCATTTTTGTTAGTAAACATTTTTCTTAAGTAAGATTTTCCAATTCCCGCCTCCCCCTAAATTGTTTCACGTGATTTATGGATGACCACTCGTATGTAGGATATTGTACTATGAGGTTGGGGTGGAGAGTTTCCGGCCTGAAAAAGAAAATCAACTTTTTTCGTTTTTTTTTCTTCATTTTTCAATATAATCTCGCTCAAGCCTGATACATTTCTCATAACAATATAACTTCAATTCGTTGATTTTAGCCATCGCAACGACCGACCTACGGAGAGGTGCGTTTTGATCGACTGTTAGCAAACGCGGCACCCAACTAGCACAGTGCTTCTCCAAGCCCAAATACTCATGTGAAATATTGCGTACACGCTCAGTTGATATCCTGGTAGTCTCAGCTATCTCACTCACCTTTAATCTGCGGTCTTCTATCAACGTTTTATGAATTTTTTCGATCATTTCGGGAGCTACGACCTGAACGGGGCATCCGGAATATGGTTCGTCAGAAGTGCTCACGCTTCCTTTCTTAAATTAAGAAATCCACTGTTTAACCCTCAAATATGATGTAGACGAGTCTTTCAGTGTGGAATTCATTTCTTATTTGATATGGAGTGGTGTCAGGCCTTTTGAATACAAGTATTTATTGACCGCACGCTTATCTGATTTCTCCATTTTTGCACAAACAATAAAGGTGTATTGTTCAGTAGGCCCTCAAATTTAAACTAATAGAGCAATCCACTAGAAAATTGATATACAAGCTAGTGTGATATATTACTGTAGAAAACAAGGTAAAAATTAGACCTGCTGACGTCATCTCTAGGTCAGGCCGAAAACTTTTCACCCCACCCTCGTAATTTCGGGTCAACAGGGACACTTTATGAATTCAATTTTTTTTTATCACACATTCTAGATTCTTTCGAAATAATTCAGACTAAACTGTACTTATATTAGAGTTCTATTGTTATATTCGCCAAAAAAATGATGAAGAACTACTAAGGATATTATGTGAGTAGAAAAAATCCTCAAATTTTCTAATTAGAAGAAAAATTAATTATTGCCTTAATTAATAATATTATTCACCATGTAACAGACTAACAGATGCGGAAAATTTCAACTGCAAGATGATTCCTGTTGAGACAAATGAAAATCCTCTCAAACTTATATTTAAGAGGAATTTCCATTTACTTTAAGAAAGATCCTTTTGTTCCAAGAGACCATTTCTCTAAGTGGGTGGAAAATGAACCTTTTTTAGTTTAAAAATAAGCATAAAACTCCTTTATAAAAACAATTGCATTTTCTAAGTTTTTTTTTGACAATTATAGAATTATTACAATTCTAGAAACACAAGATTTTCCAATCCCCTCTTCCTCCAAAATTGTGTTACTGAATTACTTGATGACCTCGTAGGTATGTACCATATGTTAGTAATTCCATATCAAAAGGGTCAGTTTACAAATTGAATTTTTTCACACACATACACAGACTCACATTCTGGATTCTCCCGAAATAAATTAAGATTAAAGTTGTACTCATTTGGAATATAATTAAAATAAAGTTTAAATAACATGGCAATGAATATAGCGTTTAGATTAAATCAGAGTTCTTTTGATTTGCGTATAACATGAGAAATCTATGTAAATTATAGATATGTTATTATATTCACCAATAAAATTTAGTAGAATCGCCAAGGTTATTACGAGAGTAGAAAGAATCTTCATATTTTCTAATTAAAAGAAAAAATAATTAATGTATCAACGAGGAATATTATTCACCCTGTAACTAATAAATATTCTGGTTCTTCATCAAACGGTATCGTTATCGTATGGTCGTTATCTATCACACTGTGAGCTTCAAGGATATTGTTCACAGATGTTTACATTTTATTCATCATTTTTAGAGGGAAAAAATATACTTACTAAATTCGTTAAAACCGATATCACACTTTATGAATTGTTTTACGCAAAATAAAATTGTTGTTTTTCATTATATGTATAAGTATTCTTTTACATTCAAGTCAAAACAATAATTCTGTTTTGAGTTATGAAATTTCGAAAAAATGTTCATGTTCTAAGTCAAAATAATTGTTCTTGTTCGGTTGATTTTTTGTTGATATATTATTTGTTCATTTGTTGTCTTAATTCTGAACTATAAATCTCTTAGAAAATTCATTGCATCTAAGTATAGGTTATAATTCTTAACTGTGAGCCTTTCCCCTGCTCATAATTTGTATTTTCTAAAAAGATCAGTTATTATTGTAATTATCTAATATATCGAAGACTACTACTACTGATCCATTATTTTGGTTTATAAATGATCTTTTCATTTAAAATATTAATATTTAATTAAAAATTCAATTCTTATGGATGCGAATGTATTGTATAAAGTAATTGTTATACCATTAGGCCATTCCCTTTACAGGATGGGCATGACTAACTCGGTAAGGCATGGTGTTGGGAAGGGACATAGATTTCTAGATTTATCTATGATTCCCGTGTTACTTATTTGAATAACACAGCTGTTCCGCAGTACTGCTCAGACCCAGATGTCTGATCATTTTTGAACGTCTTCCCTAGCGCCCAAACCTGCGTAATCATCACATTTGCCTCTCTCACTGTCTCTTTAATATGACTATCCACTCCTCCATTCCTCAGAAATAAGAAGCCCCGGTACACAAACTCTTGCACCTTTTAACTGTTTTTTTCGTCCACTTCCACTGCACTCCCTTATAACTCACACCTCCTTTGCTGAACACCACAACCTTATACTTTTCCGCATTTCAGTCGAATCCATTTTGGTCTAAATATCTTCTAAACCTTTTCATCGCCTCCTTTAAAGCCTCTTCGCTGTTTACTAGCAGCACTATGTCTTCTGCGTATGCGAGTGGCCATATCCTGACTTCTCCGACTCTAAATCCTCCTACCACCCTGGCCTCTAGCTTAAAATTTCACATCCGCGATTAAAATTAGAAAAAGCGTTGGTATAAACAGACATTTTTACCTGAACACCCTGTCCATTCAGAAACCATCCAAGATTTCCTCCCTTTCTCAAACCGTATCTTTACTTTGCTCACAGATACGCCCTTTATTCTTTTAATCAGGCGTCTCTCCCCTCTCTTCTATCGCATCCCGAAACCACCCACTATTCACAAAAGGGAAGCGCTTTTTATATCTACAAAAAACCAATACATATTCGCAAACTTTTTAGTTAATTCTCTTTTTACCACGTGCTGCAAGATGCAACACGTGCCCATATTTTGTACGCCGTATACATTAGCGTAATTCTTCTATAATTTTCCTGCTTCTCGCTATCCACTTTTGTATGCAGTGGTACGATCAACTTCTTCCTCACCCTCTTTGGAATCCCCCTCCATACTTTTTTCACTATCCCCTTTAGACTCTCCCTTACACCTTGTGCGCCAATCAGTCACGTTTCGTTTTCTGCTTCGTCCAGCCCTGCTGCCATAAACCTTTTCTACGTACACGTCGCTTTTCGCGGATCTTTCCTTCCGCTTCTTGTACTTCCTTTTCACCTTCCTCTTCATCATTTTACATTTCCTATCCCATTGCGGTTTCAAAATCCCTTTCCTCTTTTTTCTGAATGCATTCTTTTGTACATATTCCTTCACTTTCTCTTTCAGATCCTCATATATCTCTCCCAACGACTCCTCCCCATAGCTTGCCTTTCTCAACCTGCTTCTGATACTTGTCTATCGCCTCCGTCGCCTATGAAACTCTCTCCCCTAGCAACCATTATTCCCCACCCTGCCTTCCGCCATTTTCCCCCTTTATCAACAAACTTAATGGCTGAGGATTTAATTTTATCCTCCTTATTACTGTCAATTTCTTCTTCTTCTCCCACCTCCCCTTCTACGTTCCAGTATATAAACTTTAACACTCCTCTATCCTGCTTGAGTTCCTACCTACTCTCCACAAAACAAAATTCCCCTGCACTTCCTTCAACACCTTCTTCTCGTCCCATACCACATTTTCTCATCTACTTTTATTTTCCGACACCCCACCTTCACCGCTCTTCCTTCACTTCTCTTCCTCCTAGCTGAGTCGCTTATCATTCTCTGCACATCCCTTTTCTTCTTCGTCCAACCTTGATGGATGAAAACCTTCTTTACCCTTAGCCTATTTTTGTTTCGCATTAAACCTAATTTTTCTGCCCAGCTCTCCAATTCCACAACTGCCATTTTATTCTCCTTTCAATCCATCAGCCTAACTTTCCTCAGCTTTCCTTTAACCCACCCTATGCTCTTTAGCAGCGCCTTAACTCCCATCCTTTCTTCCCACTCTTTAATTTCAATCTTCTTATTACATTATTATTTCATTCCTACGCTACCCACTTTCTCTTTTTTCATATTCCGTAACCTCTCCCAAATACCTTGCTTCTTATCTCCATCATCGGTAAACTCTTTTCTTCCACATCCTAATCTCTTCTTCAATCTGCTTCATTAAATCCTATTTTCCCTATCTTACCGACACGACCTTCCTCTGCAGTCCTTCTAATTTCTCTCTCAGCTTTTTTACCTGCTTTTTCTATTTCTCGTCCCTTACCCTGAGGTCCTTACTAACATTTTCAATCTGTTCCATAGCCCCGCTTCCTAAAGTTTATTTCTTTTCACCTTGTTAAAATGTTTTTTATAAGTAAAAAAAAAACCAGAAAATTTTTTTACTCTTAAATTATTTTGTGTGATATGTCTTAAGCTAGATATTTGATCAGTACATGATCTTACTGGGATAAATATACTTTGGAATTCCCATATATTTGCTTCTTACTTACGGTTCCTACTTTACTATTCTATTTTCCTTGTTTCAGGTACGCAAAAAATATCTAATACCTGGCTTCCTCAAGTTAGATTTCCGTAAGATATCCTTACTTTAGGATCATTCATACGCCTAGCTTTCGAAACTCCGAGTCTCCATTCATTGCCTGAAACTGGAACTTTAGCTTTGCAATGTACCTATTTTTTGTCAATCAAACTTTCAGTCTATTCCGAATCTATTTAGCCTCACTCCCCTATTTTGTTTGAATGACCTAGGAAACGATCTCCAGTAAATTAGGGCGAGATCGACTGAAAGTATTGTCCAAACGTCTGGTCGAAAGGAAAATTTAAAAATAAAAAAATTGATTACAAGAAAATGGACTTGTAGAGAATAACGACGTGCGAATTTTTTCTTATATCCTTTTTTTATCCTAGGGATGCTGACAAAATAAAGAAAAATGGGAAAATCATCTATTAATTATTAATATTTAATTCCAAATTGTGATAGATCGGTAACCCCGTTTTTTCAGCTTCAACAACAAAAAGTGTCGAGGGAATTTTAGAGATAATACAACTTCCAGTACGACATGTATTCCCTACTATCAAACGAAGATTTATGAAAATTTTCAGATAGTTATATGCTTAAACGACTCTCTCACTAGCTAATGCTTCGTGAGAACTGCTCTAGTAGGCAGCCTGCTCGAAGTCAGTTTGCGCAGTCAGAAGTCGAGTACTTTTTCCAAATATGAATATTTCAGTACACTTCTAACGAATCGAAATAAGATTTTTCAAAAAGCTTCATTGAAAATTTTTAAACATATCACGCATTGGAAGTTGTTCATAACTCAAATTTATCTAGATACTTTTTTCTGGCGAAACCAAGAAAACACAATTATCGACTTACTTAATTTTGCAATTAAATATTATTGAATAATAAGCAATTTTTCACTTCTTCAAGAATTCTTAGGCATCGCTAAAGTATTTTGAATAAGTTTTATAAATATGAACTCACTTTAATAATATTAAGCCGACTAAGAAGGATTCATGTTTCAAAATTCAATTAAATCAGAGAAAAACTTTTATTCGATATTTCGCTTTCATTATTCAAAATAAGCGTTTGCCAGAAAAATTCTTTTGAAAAAGTTTTATTTCCTTATTCTCTACAATTCTACATATTGAAAAAAACAATTTTTCGATTTTGACCATTTCTTTTTTTAACCGCTCGGACAATGCGTTCACGCATGTTTAAGCGTTGAAGTGGTTCTTGCATCCGGCGGCTTAATTGTCCATTTATATATAAAGTCTGAAGAACAAGTAAAAGCACAAGATGAATTATCAATCACATTATATTAAATGAAATATGAATAACTATAGAGTCATTTACTGTGATACAAGTGAATTCATCCAAAATTACAAACATAAAGGTTATTTGCCGAAAACTAATATTTACAAAATTACATCCGTGTAGTATAAAAGTTTAAATACCCTGTACTTATTAAATTACTATCGTCCTAGAGATCGTTTCTCTGGAGTTCATGTGATTTATTTGTGCAATTAAATATTAATTAACAATAGGCTAGAGTACATTTCGTTCGTATATAAAGATTAAAATAGTTTCCATAATATTTGACCAACTTAAGACGCTTTATTTCTTAAAAAATAATAGAGTTTGGGAATCCGATATAAAAAGAGGAAATTAAAAAAGTGAATTCTTCTCATTATCTATAAGCCCATCACAATTCCTACAATTGATATCAAAAGCACTTCAAATTCTTACAAGAGACAGATTTATTTATTAGAAAGAACCTTATCAAAGTTAGAATTTCAAATTTATTTTAAAGTGCTAAATTATTGTAAAGAAACATATTTCGTAATGCATGAAAGTGGATGATGCGTCACTACTATTTTCAAATGTTACTTAATTTCTACAAATTTAAACGAAATAAAAAAATTTAATAACATTAAAACAAAAATAAAATTTTGAAACTTTTCAACGAATAGTCCGAAATGTTGATTTTTTAAACCTTTCGTACTTGAAAAATTTAATTTTGAGAATCAGTTAATCATTTCCAATAACGTATTTTATGTTTTGTTTAAATTTGTAAGAGCTATGTAACTTTTTAGAAATAGCAATAAGGCTCAATTTCACTTCATTGGAAATTTCGTTATCTACTTCTAAGCATACATTATGTAACAATACAATTGATTTTTCTTAAAAATTTAAAGATCTTTTGATGAAAAGCATAGAAATTACAAGTTTTTAAGTATTCCATAAGAAGTCCTTTTGAATTTTTTGAAATGTTAACTTTCAAGAGTCACGAAATATGTTTCTTTACAAGAATGTAGCCTTCAAAATGACACCTGAAAACTTGTCACCAAGAGACAAAGAAATAATTAGTTTAAAAAAAATTTAGGCAGCTCTCTTACATTTTAAAAAAATTGATTTCTTCTTCGCTCAAAATTAGAATTTTCGAGTTTTCAAAAAATTCAGAAAGTTGTTATGACACATAGAATTCTTCAGTCTTGAAAAAAAATTACAAAAAGTTTCAAAATGCTCTAAATTTTTGAAATTTTATTTAAATTAGCTATCAAACAATGTTGTCCTTCATTTTCTGATACTAAAAGGGTTTACCGAAGGCCAATCTTATAGTAGAATTTTTTCAAATGTTAACTTGCTCTCATACAGACCTACAGGCATAAATACCTGCAGAACGAAAAATTCATAAAATTCAGTTTTTCGGTTACAGAACTTCTCAAAACGTGGACGTTTGACAAAAATAAGCGCGGGGGGAGGGCTTAAATTATGAACAAATCTAATACCTTGTTTTTTGTAAAAATCAATGAAGATTCATCTTTTCAATCTATAAATCCAGTTCTTTTAACAAAAACTTTTCTTTGAAATGAAAAAGCCATTAACGTTCTTTATTTTATGGAGTAATTGGGAAATATTAACAACTTCTAATTTAAAATTATTTCTTCTTCAATGGTTTCATTAAAAAATTCTTCATATCAAATAGACACATACTGCGTTCAGTTTTTAGACAATTTGAAAAATAATAACTTCTATTTCTAAACGTATGTTCAACGTACACTACAGGGATGATAGTTTTTGTGGACATCGTGGCATAAGAAAATTATTTTCTGTGGTAGCCGCACAAAGTGAGGGCGCTTTAGTACTTGCTGATTGAACCTAAATTTTTCCTTTCTAGGTGGCGTGCATGGACCTGCATATATAATGTTGCACCTTGCGGTAGAACAGTAATTTTAGGTCAGATGGTCTAACCCCATATGTTATAAAAAAAATCGAGACGCATGCGAAGTCGCACAGTGATGAATGTAACGTGGTGGAAGCTGGCGATAATGCATTTGTCAGCTCTGACAGCTCTGTTTTACTCGTTTGTTTAAGATTGTTTTGGCGAAAAATCCCCCACCAGCAGAAAATGCTTACCATTTTATGCGTCCCTACACTGTTTAAAACTTCCGTTGTAAACGTACATTACATGTATCGGAAATTTATTTTCGAAATATAAGGTAACTCTATAATAGAAAATGGTGTAGTTTTCAAATGCTCGCACTGGTATCGTACCTTACATGTTTTTCAAATTTACAAACCGAGTCCAGTATCCAGTAACTTGACACCTGTTAAAACGTGAAATTAAAAAAATTGCATCATTGTTGAGACACTTGTTACAAGCGAAAAAAAGAATTTTCTGACGGAGCCAAAACTTTTATTATTATATAGTATGTACGGCATTCAAGCACAGTGAGTCTCTTCAATAGCCCTCCCTTCTATAGCACTTCCGAGAATTGACGCGTTGCGCCATAGGCAAGTGTAACAGGAGCTACGCGGGGTGCGTGGGATCCGCTGTTCTCACTGAAGTGAGCAGTCAGACGTAAACAAACAAAACCGGAGCGGGCTATAATGAGTTAGTTCTCACCCACCGCCAGCCCCAAGACCTGCGCTATAGAAGAGATTCACTGTAATTCATCAAATTCACTAAATTCATGGACTTCAGAAAAATTCGTGGTATTCACGGAACTTAACGAATTCTCGAAATTCTCGGAATTCACAAGATTCATGCAGGTACCGGAATTTGAAGAATCCACAAAGTTTAAGAAATTGACGGCATTCAACGACTTCATCAAATTCAAGGAATTCACGAAATCCAAACAATTCGGGAAATTTAATGAATTGACGGAATTCAATTAAATCACGAAATGGGTAGACTAACACGAATTTTGTTAATTCTTTAAATTCCATAAATTCCGCGAATTTCTTGAATTTCGTATATTACTTCAATTTCTTAAATTCTGTAAATTCCTTAAATTCTATGAATTCCATTGAAATTTCAAATTCTATTAATACCACCAAGTTCGTGGATTACTTTAATTCCATGAATTTCTCGAATTCCATAATTGCTTCAATTTCATGAATGCCATGAATTCCGCGAGTTTGATAAGAGACGAGAATTCCATGAATTTGGCGAATTGGATGAATTTGGCGAATTGCATGAATTCCTCGAATTCCATAAAATCTGTGAATTCCAGGAATTCCGTGAATTTGATGAATTCCAATTCCAAGACCATGTTTGAATTTTTTCCTTACTTTTGTATTGTATGAGTGTTCTAGAAGTGTTGTAGATTGCCAAAAATTTTAACAGTGTACCTAAGATGATTTTCCTCAAACACTATTAAGTGAGTTATGACAACGGAACTCGATTCTTTTTGTTCCTGGAAAAGACTGGCTGGGATATTGACAAAAAATTCAAGCCTTGGGAACTGTAATACATTCAGTTTTTTTTTATTATTCAGAATTACAGTAACTCGTACTATTTTAAGATAGCTTTAAATCACCATTTTTTCAATATTTCTTTTAATTGATTGCAGGACGTGGAGGATTGTGGATAACGTGACTTATTTGAAAATTACGTTTGATGAAACGAAGGCTGCCTACTGGAATTTCCGCCGATTCATCACTGGTCAATTGAGTAACCGTGCCACTTTGCATGTTAATTTTTACTCGCTTTCTAGAGTGAATGTTAGCATAATATTTATACATTCCAGCTAGATCATTCATACTCTCTAATATTGCAAAGACGTCGCCCTCAGTTGTCGTAAGTACAATCAGTTCTTTGTTTGGTACAGGTTTATATTTATTCCTTGCTTCGAGAAATAAAATTAATTTATCCGCAGGAAAAGTGTATCTTCGTAGTTCGAACATCCGATCGAGATTTCTTTTGGGAATCAGTCGAATAAATTGTAGCTGGTCAAGTCCATATCCAGATCCGTCAGAAGAAGGAAGTCTGGTTGGAAGAGCCATGCGCTGGGAAGGAGAACTGGACCTGACAAAAGAATGTTAATTATTAGAAAAAAAAGTTAAAAATGGGTTGCCATATAAAATGCCACATTGGGACTAATACATATAGAAATAGTTGTTTAATTTACTTTCGAAATATAACTCACTATTTAAAAATCCAAAAAACCTAGAAATTATCTTAAGATCGAGTGAATTTGCAAGCCATGTGAAGAATGGAATAGAATTCCAAAGGGCTTGATCAAACATCTCAGACTGCAGGTTTAGTTTAAAAGAAATTATAAACAAATGAAGAAAACAATTCAGACAAATTTTAAAATCCATATTATACAGTGCAATTAAATTAATGTAAAAGAATTTGTAAGATTAGAGTGAATTTAAAAGAATTCAAGAGAAATTGATGAAACTTATGAAAACTTGGAAGTAAATAATTGTGCCAAATTAAAAAAATAGTTTCATAAAAAAACTTATTACTGGATTACAGAAAACTATAATCTATTGCGAAGCCTAGGCGAAAAAGTTGAATGCAGTTTATGTATTGCGGACAAACCACTTCTATTTTTCATTTAGCTTTATAATGAATAATCTATAAATCAAATGAAAAATGTCAGTGTTATTGAGCACTATATAGAAATTATACATAACTTTTTCTCCTGGAAAGAATTCAAGGGAAGTTAAGAGAATTTCATGCAATTAATTAAATTCATTTAAAAGGGAGTGAATAGAGTTATTGAATGAAAATCTGATGAGATCTATACGAATTTCAGATGAGTCAACTAAGAAATGTGATTCGACGTTAACTTGTTTTTTTTTCAAAGTTACTCACTCATGACTGCGGTTTAAATGCTCTACTCTATAACCCAATGCGAATTGGCGGTGGCGGCCTACTGGAGTTTCCTTTACTTCTTCTCCGGTCAATAAGGTAACCTTGCCGCTTTTCATATTAATTTTTGCCCGTCCTTTACTACGAATTTGAGGATTGTATGTATATATGCCAGCAAGAACATCTGTACTATCCAACACTGCAAAGACGTCACCATCGAATGTTGATAAAACAATTTGTTCTCCGTTTGGTATAGGCTCATATTCATTCAGTCCTACGAGCAAATCTATTGAACTATTAACAGGAAAAGTGTATCTTTGAAGCTCGAATTGCCGTTGCGGATTTTTATAGGGAATAAGCCGAATAAATTCAAGTTGATCAAGTCCATAGCCAAGTAGGTTGGAAAAGGGATGACTGGCAGGTGGATTTATAGACACGGCTGGAGGAGATCGGGACCTTTCACGAATAGGAGGAAGAAAACGGTCATGAGGATGCTGTCTTTCAGAAGAAGATGATGTTCTGGAACTTGGATCACCTAGAAAAGAGGAACCACAAGGCAAACATTTGAATGCTTTTTTATTTCTTTCTTGTACATTGAGATTGGCACTCCATTAGAAAATATCTACAACTATACAATCTGTTCGCAGAATGAATTATTAGTAGTAATGCTTCTATGATTTATTATTTGGCATTGAGATTGGTATACCATTAGAAAGCAACAGCTGGTCATATATCGTCTTTTCGATCAAATAAAATGAAAAATAAATACTATTATTGCACATAATCCATTTTAATTGTACAAAGGGAAATAGAATGTATGCAATTTAATAAACTTTATAGACACAAAATAGTATCACTAATAAAAACTGTCACGTATTACTACATCGTTAATTTTTTAGTCAGAGAGACTATACGTTTTATTAATTGATAAGGAATTGACGACTATTTTGCTAAGAATTCTTGCTAAGGCATAGGTTGGAGTAATCATGGAAGAAATAGTAGAAATTATAGCTCCAAGTGGACAATCTGGTTTTTGTCTTTTTGACCGACGATATATTCTCGCTGAATTTTAATTGGTTGTAGTAAGGTATTTCCTAGCAATATTAGGTTTTTGCAAGACTCTTGGATTTTCTAACTATTAATGAGATTGTACTATTTGTTCAGCAGTTTCTTTCAGGTTTATCGTATCAGAATTTTATTTGATATATATGTATTCGTATCCATGAGTAACATTGCCATTTTATGTCTACAATTGTTATTATCCATAAAATACTCACATCCGCTTTAGCAATCCTAGTTATAACGATACCTTTATTATTATTAATGAAGCAATCAGTAATTTCAATATTTTTAGCAATAAACCTGTATGAATCCGAAACTTTAAAAAAGTTTTGTACAGGTAAGATTTGATAGAACTATAGCTACCTTCATTATGGACATTTTCTTTGCTCTTTCCAATATTTGCCAGAAGGTCCATTGTTTTGGGCGGCATGCCTGATGATATTTCTATGAAAAAACCAAAAATATTGTGGATTTTCTAATGATAAAAATGTATTTAATCAATTTCTGGAGCGCAAAAGATAAAGCAGAATTTTAATGGGAAACTTGATATAAAAATATTATATTTTTCCACAGATAGAATTTGACAGAAAATTACGCAATTCTTAAGACAGAATTTAATATGAGTTCCCGAAAAATAAGATTTTATAGAACTTTAAGAAGAAACTTATAATTAAAAAGTATTATATTTCTGTAAGAATAGAGCTTCACTCAATTTTTGACATTCCGAAGCATGGAATTCATAACAATGTTGTGTGAATAAGATTCTATAGAGTTCCAATCAGAAACTTTGACAGAACGGTGAACGATTAAATGTGCTAATATATTTTATTTTTTGAAATTAGCTTAGTCAAATCAGATGGAATAGAAAATGCAGATTTCGACCCAGAAATGGTGATTTTCAGACACCTGAAAAAAGTTTAAAATAATTAGGGACATGTTACAGTATTATATTCACTAATAGAATTAGGCGCTTGTGTTTCTGAGATATCAATGTTTATATTTTATAACCCAGTCGTAAGACCGATGTTTGCTTACCTCAATTTTTGACTGATTACCTAAGCTTTTATTCAATATTATAAAATGTCTGACTAAAAATTATTACACGTATTTTCACTCAAGAAAATAAATTCTATAAAAACGTGATGACTAAAATTGTTCAGAACCTTTCAAAGCACAGCATTAGCTTCCTGTACACTAAAATTAAATTAAAATCCCCTGCCTTATCTGCAGTGCAAGATAAAACATAAATGTGAAAGTGAAAACTTGAGTGAAAAATTATGACTTCAACAATTTTATTTTTCTTTACAAAATTAATTGGAATAATTAATGGGGATTTTGTAGTAAGTCTTAGAAATAAGGTTGAAGATAAGTAATTTTATACTAGACAGTGCACCTGAAACAACCATAAGTATCAAGTAAATAGTGTTTCCAAATGAAAAAGTGTCATCTCATAATATTAGATTATGTATAAACATTTCAAATTAAATTAAATTCTGAACTATCAGCTGTACATGTGAATTTCTAAAACATGAACAATATTTAATTGTCAAAAACTGGGAATATAAATTATGATTTTTTCTTATAAATGTTCATTTTCATAAAACAAACACAAACTACAATTGTTAGACATTTTAAGTCTTCTTTATATACTTTTATTTTACAGCCAATGAGGTTTTGAACAACAATGATTGCGAGCTGTTCAAGGTAAACCGTTCAATCACTTTCTTTTGAATGATAATCTGATTTTAATGAAAATTATGCTTAAATAGGAATTCTCCCAGGATGATTGTTTTCATACTGAATTCCCGGCTACACACTGACAAATTAAAGAAAGATAGAATAAAGGCACATATCTTTAAAGTGTTCTGCCCTCTTTCATTCAAATTTTCGGATTTACGCTCAAGCGACAGTCTGAACCTTTCAGGTAATCAATTATAAATAAGTAATGCCCGAGCAAATTAGATAATTAGTATCCCGAAATTGGTAAGAGCTTCCAAATCCGCTTCCGTAATAGTTTTCCACTTTCAAAATTACGAGACAGGCACAATGTTTTAGTTGAAATAGAACTTAGGTGAATCGAGATTTAGTTTGATTGTATAGCAACCTAGATCATTAGTATCCCGAAATTGGTAAGAGCTTGCAAATCCGCTTCCGTGATAATTTTCCACTTTCAAAATTACGAGATAGGCAATACTCGTAGTACTACTAACTATGGTCGAACACAGTGAAAATCGACGAAGTGCAGTACAGCTTTTCGGCGCGTAATCCATGGGTTGCAGACGCAGACTCGCAACTACACCTAGAAAAGTTGTATCAAGGCGCATCTACATTAGAGCATCCTACAGTGACTCGCCATTTTATTTAGTCCGTTCAGTTGCTCTGTTTATAGTGAATGGCTAGTCTCTGCGCCGCGGTGCGACGCAAATGCTAGTGAGACACACCTACTCTACTTGGTGCACGCTCAAAAATACCAGACGCTAGCATGTTGACGGTTCATATGCTAATCAACCTGTGGGGCGTTCCCATGCGACCGTTGTGTTTTGATTGTATGTCATACTTCGTTCCAGTTTGCGTGAACACGAATATATTGCTTATGTCATTATTTCACGACTGCCTAGTCATGCTTGCGTACCGTGTAGGTGATATGGAGTGTAGTCACGACTGCATAGTAGTGGTATAGTAGTGTTGGGAGTAGTGTAATTTGAGAGCCGGCAAAACTGCCCCTGCGAGTTCCTGGTAAACAAAAAAAAATGTTTGAAGGGATTAGTGGATGTCTTTCAAATTATCAATTGTTCCCCTAGTCTGGTGATGGTTCGGGCAGCGGAGTTGCAAGTCCTAGGACTCTTGGTCTTCGTTTTATGACAACAGTCTATTCACCTCGACGCTAATGCGGAATGGCACTTCATAAATGGATTCTGTGCTCGCCCAAAAAACTTTTTATGAAACTTCAATAATATACTAATTTATTGAAAAACATCTAGATGATGTGCATTAAGAACTTTATAAATGACATGGAAGAACCTTTTATTTTTACTAAACTATTTTCATTTCGCCTGGAAAAAGTGAACTTTTTTTAATTTAAAGCCTCACTAACAGATGGCCCGATCTTTATCTTTTCATTAAAAAATGAGATATTCTGTTAAATATTCGTTTTTTATTTTTGGTAGAAATTTCACCTCTATGACACTCACAGAATGATTTTTCTTGGAAAAAGCATTACTGTTTGGACAAATAACAATCCTTTCAACCCTATATTTTATCGCTCAATAAAAGCAACTTCTATTCGAACAGATAGCATTTCTGTTGGATTCTCCTCTGAATTGTAATACATTTGGTTTTCATTATTTTTGTTTTAAACATTTTTTCACGTGAGATTTTCCAATCTCCTCCACCCTCCAAATTGTATTAAGGCGGTCACCCCGTTTTTTTACATTTTTGGGGGGATTTTTTTACGAACGATAAAAATATACAACTTCTAACTTTTCACTGTATATTTATTAAAATTTGAACAGCAAACTGTGCAAGTTTGAACCCAAAATCTATAGTATAATGCGTATGAGCCACTCTAAAGAGACACATGTTAAAAGAACAGTGTGTTCATAGCCTGCACGATTCCGGGTGAACGGCTTATTTGAAATCAAAAAACAAAACGTCATTTTAATTCTCGAAGTTGTGGCTGTTGCCTGAAATGGGATATTTTTAAAATATTAAAAATTGAGTAATTGACACGTCTTTGAACTTTTTTCTTTAAATTTCATGGTTTTTTTCGATTATTTTCTTGCGAAAAAAAAACGGCTCGGAATTTGTTAACCACCCCAGTTCAGGCGATGCATACACATGTGCTCAATCTACCATACAAATTTCAAAGCAATTGGTCAAACCGGTTTTGAAATATTATGCCGGCCAATTCAGAAAACGTGATTTCGAGAAGGGTTGTGTATACAATGCCGGTACCGCTAAAAAAAAGGTCGGTATGGTAAAAGAAATTACCGGAGTTCGGAAAGAAGATATTGAGAAATTATTTTTTTCCAAATGTGTTTACTATTACTGTTCGATCCTCAATAACGGCCATCTTGCTAATTTGTTTCTCAGACAATAAAAAGTCTTGGAAGAAAGTTATTTTTGTGACCAGTCAAAGACGTGCTTCACAGTCCCCCTCCCCATGGGATGTTGAAGAAATGTTAAAAAATTTGAATTCCATGAACTCCTTGAATTTCATGAATTCAACGAATTCTATGAATTCCTTAAAGGTCCAGTCTATATGCGACCTTAAATTATTTCTTTGACCAGTCAATAAAGTGCCTTCCCAAACTCATGTGGCGTTGGAGATAGGGTAGGGGTGCGACCCTAAATTATTTCTTTGATCAGTCATAAGGGTGTCTTTCCGCCCTGACGTGGCGTTGGAAAAGGGGTAGGGGTGCGGCCTTACATTATTTGTTTGACCAGTCATTGGGGTAATTTGCCGCCCCCACGTGGCGTTTGAAAAAAGATACCGGTGCGACCTTAAATTATTTCTTTGACCACTCACTGGGGTGCCTCCCCCCAAGAGAAGTTAAGAAGGGGAGGTGTGCGACCGTACATTATTTTTCCGACTAGACTCGGGGGTGCCTTCCCGCCCCCACAAGATGTCAGACGGGGGTAGTGGTGCGACCAAAATTATTTCTGTGACCAGTCACAGGGGTGCATGGAACGTTTCTTTTTAACGCGACAAAAGCTAAAAACTATCAAAATCACTCCTTAATTACATGCCCTTACTCTAAAATGCGTAAAAGTCCCTTTCGTATGCTTGAAATATGCTTTTTTCCGCCACAGATAGTGTATATAAACTTCGTAAATAAGAAACCTAATTTTTTTAAGTTTTAACACTGAAAATTATATTTGCAGGCGTTTTCATATCCAGGTTTGTAATCAGCGCATCAGCATACATCAGAATATGATTTCAAAAAAAGGAAAAGGACAAAAAGCCGGCAACATGCAATCTTGCAGACGCCGGTAACAAACAATGTTAGAGGCGCCGCACAGTGGCCGATTGTGGATTCAAGAGTTGATAACTAGATGGCATCAAAATGACAACGAAATGGAAAAATACATTAAAAAAAGAGTACCCTTATTTTTGCTTTGCCATTTTGACTTATTTTTCAAAAATTGTTTAAACAACATAGCGAAATGAAAAAAAAAACTTTTTTCCAAAAACTAGTAGTACCAATCGATTCTACGGGAAAAATCATGACGAAACTGCATGAGAAGCTTTTTGTCAAAGCCCATTATGTTAGTGTAAAATCGTTATAAAAAATTTCGTCGTACAAGGGCAAATATAGGAATCATATCCGGCCACGATTTCAAGCCACTCAAGTCTACAAAAAAATTTATCAATGTAATTTAGCATTGAAAACACAAAACTACAAAGCGTCGTATATGATATATGAGGGTGGAATATGATGCCTCTATTTGAGTATGTTTCACGCAATTATTTATAATGATTTATAGTATCAAAATGATCTCTGACAGAAAAACGTGAATAACATTTTCATCATCATTTTTACCGCAGAATCAATTGCTGCTATTTGTTTTTTCAAAAAAAAACGTCAAAAAACGTCATTTACATTTCGGTCGTGATATTTTCCGTAGAATTCATCGGTTTGAACAATTTTTTGAATATAAGTCGAAATGGCAAAAGAAAAAGATGGGTACTCTTTTTTTGACTTAATTTGCAATTTTATTTTCATTTTGATTCATTCATTTTGAATGCCATGAATTCATTGAATTGCATGAACTCCTTGAATTCATTGAACTGCATTAATTCCTTGAATTCATTGAATTGAATGAATTCCTTAAATTGCATGAATTAGGAATAAATTTAAGCAACAAAAAAAATCGATGTTTTCGACCGGACACATGGGGCGACCCCTCTAAATAATTAGACAATAACCTCTTAGATATGTACCATATGATAGTAATGCCATATCAATGGGGTCAGTATTTAATTTGAATTTTTTCATACCCATACACATACACACATTCTGGATTTTCCCTAAATAAATTGAGATTAAATTTGTACTCATTTGGAATAAAATTCAAATAAAGTTTGAAAGAAAATGGCAATTAAAATACAGTTTAGATTAAATCGCAGTGCTTTTGATTTGCACATAACTTGAGAAATATACTTAAATTATTGATACGTGATTATATTCACCAATAAAATTGAGGAGAACCGCTAAAGTTATTATACGAGTGGAAACAATCTTCATGGTTTTTAATTAGAAGAACAATTAATTAATGTATGAATGTTAAATACTATTCAAGATGTAAAAACTGAATATTCTAGTTCTTCTTCAAAAGATACCGTTATAGTATAGACGTTATCTCTTACACACTAAGCGTCATGGATATCATTCACAAATATTTACATTTCATTAGTCAGTTTCAGAGAAAAAAATATACTTAACTCAAATTCGTTAGAACTGATATTACAATTTTTTAATATTTTACATTCAAGGCAAAAGAATAATGGCTTACTGGAGTGTATTTCGTAAAAAATGTGTTTCTTACGGCGGAAAATGAATGTTTATGGTTCAAAAATGATCACTTTCGGATTAATATTCAACTACATGGATTAATTTCTTGAGCTAAAGATTGATCATTATAGTTGAAAATTACTATTGTTAAAAATCGAACTATTTGGTTAAAAATTCGTTTTTTTTGTTTCTTGCCGAAAAGTAACATTAATGGTTTTCAATAAGTAGTTTCTTGTTGAAAATAGAACTAGTCGATTGAAATTTTAACTACATTACCACGACTTTATTTTTCTATCGAGGATTCATAATTTGAAATGAAAATTTAAATATCTTTAAGAACATTTCTTTTTATGCGTGAAAAATAATTATTCACCTAAAAATTTTCTTATTATATGTTTGCTGGAAGTGTATATTCTTTAGT
>NC_046664.1:78950431-78962019 GCF_010883055.1 Belonocnema kinseyi | reverse complement strand
ATGTAAGGCAAAAGAGGAGTGGGCTCATGGTGTCGCCCTGAAAGACACCTCTCTGAAACGTGACCTTGTTAGTTGTCACACGATTTTTTCCAGATGATATAGGAAATCTGGTTTTCCAAAGCGGCATCATTCTCTCTATGCACCCAACTATTTGCGGATGAACCTTTAAGATTTCCAAAAGATAGATGATAAGTCTATGGGATGTAGAATCGAAAGCTTTCCGATAATCAATCCAGGCCATCGATAGGTCACGCTGGTAGAATACTGCATCTTTGCAGACACATCTATCGATGAGCAGGTTCTCCCGACATCCGGCATACGCCTTTCTTTGAGCCTCGTTGTTATATATATATATATATATATATATTATATCCTTGCCTTCTTATTAGTTTTATTATTCGTTAGAATTTCAAACAACAAACAATTTCATCAAATTATCATAGCATATTGGCTGAACTCCAGCGAATAACAATTTAAGATTTTAGGCTGCCAGGCTATTAGCTATTGCTAGGCCAATTACTAATTTATTGAATCAAAAAGATTAACTTCATTGTCTGAAGGGCGCCACATTGTTTGTGAATTTAAATAACCTAAAACGAACAAAAAGTACTAAAATTATTGAAAGTGATTTCTACCCATTATTATTTAACTCCTCACTAGCTCAATACAGAGAGGGGTAGGGTTCGGAGGAATTCAGGCGGAAAAAGATCACTCACTGACCAAGTACCAGATTTTACGAATAAGAAAATAAATATTTATTTACCTGGTATTGGATGCCTCACACCACAATAACATAATACCTTAAACGAAAATGATGGTTATTCGGAAAGACTGATTACTTAACATATTTCCCTAACACTAAAACATGGTATTAAAATGAATCATTATAGCCTTAAAGCCCATTATTTAACGACCTTTCAACATTCTGGTACATGAACGACATGTAACGTCACTAGAGGTTACCACTATCTTGGATTTTCGTGCACAAATCGTTTAGTTATTTAATTAACGACTTTCTAACATTGTGACCCATGAATGATCTGTGAAGTCAATTATGGTTACCACCATTTTGGATTGTCGTACACGCTTGAACTTCCCACCACACAGACCGAAAATCTTCCAACAACTCTTCCAAAAAATCTTCCAAAACAAGTTCCCTAAGAAGAGCCGTTCTAACGACCTTCCAAAATGGCACTCCGTTGCTGACAAGAAAGTTCATTGAAGGTTGCCGCTATCTTGGATGATCGTACTTGTCGATAATGAGCACTTAACCACGACGCATTTTAGATAATTCTAAATAAAATTACGTCCCGCGTTTAAAATTTCAGAACTACGTCTCCACCACAATTAATCACCGCACTTAATTACACATAAAGACGAAATGAAAAGACATACCTATACTTTCTCTTTGCGTTATTAGATTGGAGCTTTAAGCCCCAGCGTATTCATTGGATTTTATTTATATGAAATGCCTGGTTCCACTAATATGCCCTCAAACGCCTTATTATCCCATTAGGCATCAAATTGCGCCTAATCGAAAATCTCTTTGTCTATAGCAGATAGCCATTTTCCTTGGTTCCCCCTCTTACTCACATTAGAGTGTTTCACATGGATCACCATGTTGCCTCGCCACTTCACTCACATGCGCCACATGCGCGACGCAAAACTTAGTACGGCGCACCTACTATACGTAGTGCGCGCTTTAAGATATCGACTGCTAGTGTTTTAACAGTTCGCACTAAACAGCCGGTGTAGAGTTCCGCGTAGTCTTTATTCATTCCTATTACGGTGCAGTGGAGGTGTCGTGTGTGACTTTACGATTAACGACTGCCTGGTCGTGAATCTGTCGAGGTTGAGTGGTGTGTGTATGTGTGGAGGGTGTAGTGCGGTGTTAGGACAGGATATTCACGGCAACAGGCCGCTCCTTAGACTGGTGGTTTACTAATACTATTCGTCAATTAATCCTTCATGCCTTAATCTAATTATTCAAGTGTCCAATCTATTCGTCCTGTTAAAAAATGCACTGTACGTTGCTGAAAGCGTTAGCATTTATATTAACTATCTATGAGTACCAAATACCTAAAGGAAAGGATTAATAAATCACTGCTTGGTATATTCATTGAACAACTAATATATTTATAATAAGGTAATCAAATTGACCGGGGGTAAACTGCCTGTTCGCAAACAGAGAATGAAATAAAATATATGAACGCAGCGTACAGGGAAGAACAAGAAAAAAGACTGACTCAAATATTTTACGGCTTCATGCCCAACCAAAAAAAACTACACTTCCCCCCCAGCTGTCTATTTTTGGTGGAGTTTCGGGCAGAACACAAACTTATGCTCCGTGGAGCCGCACTTAGCACAGGGTTTGGTCGCTGTTTGACTCCAATATCCGGGGGTGCGTGCGCTTCTAAACGTGGGATCCTCCTCAAGCCTCCTCCGAACCCTGTTCATAATTGGGAGTGCTGTCGGGGAATGCTCCACTTCCGGCTGTACCATTGGTGTTCCTGCTTGAGCAGCAATAGGTTGGGGCACAGGCGTCTGTACCCTCGGCGAGGGTGGTAACCCTGCGTCCTGTGTTGCCCTATGCCCCGCAACTTGGAGTACCGCGTTCCCATCGTCTGAGGGGCTCGTCTCATCCTTCGAGGTAGAGTCTGAACTGGAGTCCGAAGTGGCTACCCCCTCGGGCTCCTTTACTGGCTCAATCACGCCCCGCTCCATGAGGTCCAAAAGACAGGTGCTGCTTTCGTCGTGTAGCCCGCCCATGTACTGCATGTACTTGAGCTGCTGTTCCTCAGTCCGCAGGTCCAAGAGGTAGCATGACTCTCTTAGCCTTTTAAAAATATGCCACTCTCTCTCCATTTTAACAATGGCCCGCCCGTCCTCAAGCCGCCAGCCCAATAACTCGTCCCTGTATCCTCTCTGAAGGAACATCTGAAATTCAAATTTTTCTTATTCCAACTAGACTGAAACTCCCTCATTATTATTAATCCTAGTCTACTAAATAACTATCGAACTTCCTGACATTTGAATCTAACGTATCCTCATCTATTTAAATTGCCTTGTAATTAGGACGAGTAGGACCGATTCTGAAGTTTCTTGCGAATCGGGCCCTCGTCGACCTCTGGACCGGCCGGTCGTTTACGATCAGGCTCCCCAACCCAAACCATTCCTTCCCCCGGTTTGTCCAATGCTACCGATTCCTCTTCCCCATCCGAGTCATGCATTCAGTAAAAAGGCCCTGATATAAAACCAGATACTCTTTACCCTTCTTACTTTTGGAAATGCACCCAGTACGTCCGTGTCAACTACAGCCCACGGCTTTTAAACTAGGCGATAACTCATTAAACCATTTGGGCCTGATTATTTCGATTTGGTCAATTGACAAGTCTCACACCTGTTAATAAAGGTGCTGATATACTTGAACATTCCCGGCCAATAGCAACGCAAATTTGCTTTGAAGAAATACTTCTTAATGTCCATGTGGCCGGATTCAGTGTTTCCATGCACCTTCCTCATTACTTTATTTATCTAATCTTGTGGTACGTCCAGTTTTCAGGTATGCAGGTTATCCAGGATATCTTCCAGCAGGGGGTTGTTTTGATATCGATATTAGCGACCATCAACTACCTTGCAACTTCTATACTTAGTTAGAGTGTCTATAACCGCCTGACGGTGCCGCTCATACCAGTCGTCCTCCAATGGTTCCATCATGGGCAACTGAAGATCCTCTTCATTCTCGTAGAACCGAGAAAGTGTGCCCGATAGGTGGTGCCCTTTCTATGCACTACATCGAACTTATACTCCAAAAGATCGAGTGCCCATTTCACAATCTACCATTTGGGTTCCAAAGATTGCAGAGCCATCTTAAGCTGCTGTGGTCGGTAATGACTGTAAAATAATACCTTTCTAGGTAGTACCTGAATTTCTTGATCGTCCAGACAACAGCTAGGGATTCCCGCTTTGTTGTAAAAGAATTACGCTCAGCTTTGGACAGGATTCTAGTGGCATAAGCTATAACCTTTTCTTGGTGCCCCTGTACTTGGGTGACCACTACACCCAAGCAAGTTTTGCTGGTGTCTGTCTGAATTATAAAGGAACGCTGAAGCCGGGATACGCTAGAATTGATGATGAGATTAATGCCTATGAATCCTATGTTGCTCCTATGAGTCGACGGACTTGGCGCAATCTAGTCGTTCGAGGTAAAGAATTCATGAGGCCTAACTAACTTCTTTATGTCGGAACGTAAATTATTATACGCCCGATCCATCTGCTCTTGCAGTGTCACGGGCCTAGAGAATCTTCTGTAAAGACCCTGGAAGCAGATGAGATAGTTGGAGGTTAATTCATCCTTGCCTTGGTATCTCTGGCTACCTATTCGTTCAGTTTTCATTGGTAATTAATATTACCTGACTAGGCACGAAAGGCAGCCGTAAATTCTTTCCAAGTAGGCCATGCCCATCGGTTCATACTGAACCATTCAGCCCGCAGATCGCCCAGTAAAAATGGCATAGCATTCAGCATTTCCTCATCGGTGAGGTAACACACCTCCCTACCTTTCTGGAATTTAGCCAGAAAACTCTCTACGCTGATCTGTTTATCTCCAGGATACTTAATACCCCAATTATTAACTATAGAGTCCAAGGCCTTATTCCGCTTTGGAAGGGGGGTGCGATTCTCTGAGGTTCCCCATTCGACTAGTTCACCATCTGCTCCTACCGATTCCTGTTGGCCCGAGGCATAGGACTTATAAGGTGCGCTTCGAGCAAATTGTTGAAATGGCTGATTTGGAACGCACCCCCCTGTTGCCGATATTGCACCGTAAATAGAGGTACTATTTGAAATTCGTGGCTTGGTTACACCTCCTTGATATGTGGGTGTTTTCGCAAAGCTCGGAACTAATGACCTATGGACCTAACTATACCCTAAAAATTGTTCCGGTCTCGTGCGCGCTATGCCCGAATCCTTTAAAGGCAGCTTAACCTGCCGTGGCTTACTTCTTAACGGTGAACCATTAAATTAAACCTAAGTAGGGCCATTATGGCTACGCTCCACTGTTTCTACCGCTCTTCCGGGCCCCATTTTCCTAGACATGGCCCCTCACATACGTGGGGTGGCTCCTGGGACGACCGTACGTCCATAACGAGTCATATCTTCTCTAGCCGGAGTGAATTCGATTGGAAAATCATAGTTGGGATTATTTTCCAAATTTTGTAGAGCATACCTCTGATTGGCTGCCCTAACGCGTGACTCGCAAGCGGACACCTGTGCCTGGGAAGAGGACCGATTACCTGAAAAGGAGCTAAGGATCTCCGTCGTGGAACCGACCGTGGTAAAAAATAGAGTTCCACTACCACTAACCGTCGTAGTGACCGTGCTTGAGGTGAGATTCGCGATTCCCACCGTAGGAATATACCTGTGCTGAGCTGATAAATAATGGAGTGATTGAAGTAGATTGACCGGATTAGACTGAACAAAATTGTATTTAGAAGTTTCAGTAACTAGGGGGTGGTTACTGGAGTTTACTACGCCTGTCCAGAAGTCAGGCCTCGTGATTAAGCTGAGGGTGGTCTCTTAGAATTTTTCTAAAAGTTTCGCTCATTCTTCGATCTCATTCACAGTATCTCTCAATTGAGACAATATCTCGGCGAGAGTCAGCTTGGTAAATTTATTGTCCTCTTTATTGTCTTCGCCAGACCAATAAATTCCCGCCATGCCTGCCTCCCTTTGCAAGAGTCTAATGATTCGATCTCTTAAAATCGGGGATGAGCCCTGTGAGCTGTGCCCCCTTTAGCTAACCGTTCTCTCAATAAGAAAACGCCTACCGCAATTTTTAAATAAATCACACCAATTAAAATGAACTTCTTCATATTTAAAATTCGTTTAATTGCAACACGAAATCAAAACACTTATTTTATCATACGACCCAAACTGAAAATTCTATAATCGAGTGTGAGTCCCATGACAACAACAGTACACCCTAATATTATCTTATTATAAATTTCCAGTCTCATCAGATTTTTCATGCCTGATTGAAGAGTACAGTAAAACGTCAGCGACGACATATCAAAATAGCTGCGATTTCATTTCCATCGAGGTTCAATAAACCCGATTTCTTTCCGTTCAGTGAATGGGATACAATCAATTTACATTCAAACAATTAGAGTTTATTATCTTATTCAACCTTAAATTAACAGATCTTTATTCATTCAGCTGGTTTAATATTCTTTAAATTTTTTTATTAATTGGAGTTTCTTTATTAAATTAATTAAATGTTCATTATTTAACTAATTGAAAATTAATTGAATTTTACCTACTCATTTCAATTAATTTTTAATTGATTAAATTTTCTTCGATTAACTGATTAGACCTTTTAGTGATTGAATCAACTTTAAAATCATTCGTTGATCAATCAAGTTCGGGTCAATGATTTTTTCTGACTTCATCTTCTTTTAATTAATTTTACATTGAATATCTGCTCAATTCCTCAAGCCCAACGTTCACAGGCGCCATTACAACCTTGGCTTCTTATTAGTTTTATTATTGGTTAGAATTTCAGCCAACAAACAATTTCATCAAATTATCATACCATATTGACTGAACTCCAGCGAATGACAATTTAAGATTTTAGATTGCCAGGCTATTAGCTATTGTTAGGCGAATTATTAATTTATTGAATGAAAAAGATTAACTTCATTGCCTGAAGGGCGCCAGATTATTTGTGAATTTAAATAACCTAAAAGGAACAAAAGGTACTAAAATTATTGAAAGTGATTTCTACCCATTATTATTAAACTCTTCACTAGCTCAACACAGAGAGGGGTAGGGTTAAGAGGAATTGAGCCAGAAACAGATCACTCACTGAGCAACTACCAGATTTTACGAGTAACAAAATAAATATTTATTTAACTGGTATTGGATGCCTCACACCACAATAACATAATACTGTAAAAGAAAATTATGGTTATACGGAAAGCCTGATTACTTAACATGTTTCCCTAACACTTAAACATGGTTATCAAATTAATAATTATAGCCAGAGTTAATTATTTAACGACCTTCCAAAACTGTGGTACATGAACGACATGTGAAGTCACCAGAGGTTACCACTAACTTGGATTGTCGTACACAAATTGTTTAGTCATTTAATTAACGACCTCCTAACATTGTGGTCCATGAATGACCTGTGAAGTCAATAATGGTTACCACCATCTTGGATTGTCGTACACGAGTGAACTTCCCGCCACACGGCCCGAAAATCTTACGCCCAACTAGTTTTCTAAGAATAGCCGTTTTAACGACCTTCCAATATGGCATTATTATCCTATTCAGGTATCAAATTACGCTATGTTGCCTCGCCACTTCACTCACATGTTCCACATGCGCGACGCACAACTTAGTCCGGCGCACCTACTATACGTAGTGCGCGCATCAAGATATCGTCTGCTAGTGTTTTGACAGTTCGTACTAAACAGACGGTGTAGAGTTCTTCGTGGTCGTTATTTTCTCCTATTACGGAGCAGTGGAGGTGTTGCGCGTGACTTTACGATTCACGACTACCTGGTCGTTAATCTGTCGATGATGAGAGTGTGTGTTTGGAGGCTGTAGTGTGGTGTTAGGGCCAGCCGGCTTCAAGAATGCCTAGTGAACATAACAACAAAAGCTCGCAGGAATTAGTGGAGTTTTTATATTTAATTTATTATAAGTTCTCAGTCTGGTGACAAATCGGAACGTTATAGTTACAATACCTAGGCCTCAACAGGGTATTCACGGCAACAGGTCATCCCTATTGATAATTCTGTCCTATGACACCGCCTAAGGATCTGTGATCGACCAGGTATAGCTCACCAAAATAAATTTTCTTTTGAATCAAGTTGATTGGGCGTAATCATGAAGTCAATTTGGACGTGATACATTATTTCACGTGTGTTATTTTATGTGCGTGTATGTTGAAAAATCCTGTTTTCTTCACAAATACGTATTTTTTGTAGAAAGTTAAAATTCATGCATTTTGTGGAAAATCTATCTTATTTGGTACAAAATAATCTTCTCGGTTGCAAATTTAACTATGAAAACATTACAATTTCCACAATTATTAACAAAATCTCGTGAAATTCTTACAAGAGACAGATTTATTTATTAGAATGCATGAGATAAAAATGAAAATTTTGAAAAAGTTCAAGATGGCTGCCGAAATTGTTTTCAAACTCATTATTTCTTTGTATCTCGGTGACAACTTTGCAGATGTAAATTGAAATTCTGAATTATCGTAAGAAGCATATTTCGTAATGCATGAAAGTAAATGGCGCCTCAATACTATTTTTAAATGTTACATAATTTTTACAAAGTTCAACAAAGGACAAATTACATTTTCAGAAAGGATTTAGTGATTCTCAGAATCACTTGCTTGAAAATATTTGAAAAAGCTGAAGAATACTGGGAATGTTGCCTCTTGATGAAGTGTGGAAGCTTTTCACAGAATAGTCAGAAATGTGGACTTTTGAGTTATTTTAGTAGCTAGCCTTTTAAACTTTTGAAACCAATTTAACGTAGAGAATCACAAAATCAACAAGAAGTTCATCTTCAACCAAAATTTCGATTATAAATTATTGAATATTTTCCAAATTATACGAATTCTATTTCAGAAAAGAAAAACAGTTTAATTTTTAAACGGAAAATATGAATTTTCAATACAAAAGATAAAATTTTCAACGAAAATTTTAAAGAGAAATGTAATAGTTGATATTTCAAATCAGATTTTAAATCAAAAACAGATAAATTGATCAGAAAACAAACAAATTTTTAACAAAATAGTTGAATCTTTGACTAAGAAATTTTTAATGAATCACTTTTCGATAGGACGCGTAGTTTTTATTTTTAGTCGTAAAAGAGAACCTTAAAAATGAAAAATAAAATATTTTAAGATTACGGAAACAAGCTATCAAAAAAAGGGACAAAACTTGTTTATCCAAAACAGAGCTTTAATTTTTGATAGAATACACAGTTTTTTACAGCTTTAGGCGTAAAAAATTACATCCAAATTAAAATGATTAAATTTTTTGAAAAAACGCCAAAAGTACAAACGAAAATTAACAGACAAAAGTTGTTCGCCTAAACAGATCTGTAAATTTATTTTAATATGTCTGTGTACGAATGCGACAGAAATGCAAAGACCGAGCGCGGAGTACAATAGTCATCAGGCGCGTGCCATAGGTGCGCTCAAACTGTCAAGCTAAGCTCTTTTAAAAAAAGATAAATCGCAATTACTAAATTACACAGGTGGATGTTTTGAATCTTAATTTTAAAATCTTTCCTCAAGAATGTGTGAAAATATAAAGGCCAAGCGCGTAGCGCGAGGTAAATACATAATTGCGCTTCATACGCGCTCTCACACTGGCGAGCAAAGCGAGCAGCACACGTGGTGCGCGACGAGAATGTGCCCGCGTCGCGGGCAGATTTTTCATTTTGAATTTTGTTTTGTACGAACATACCGAAAACAGAATATATTTTAAGAAGCGGTTTATGCAAAATTGTAATTCCTTTTCAAGTGCACAATTTTTGTATTCTCATCTATCACGGTGTCTTGCATGATTTTATGCTTGTAAAAAAGATCAATTTCCTTTTTTCTATTTAAAAAACGCTATGACTGGTAAAAACTTCATTTTCGGGGTCAAAGGTTCTCAAAACGTAGACATGTGAGAAAAAATCCAGGGAGGGGGGCGGGTAAATTTTAGATAATGCGAATACCTTTTTCGGTGCAAAAATTAATGAAGATTTTTCTTTTTAATTTATAAATCGAATTCGTTCAACTAAACCTTTAAAACCGTCACTTTTATCAACTCCGGAGGTAAGGCAACCCGAATACGCTGGAAACGCTTGACACGGGTGAAGCTATTCGGAAGGCGAGAGACGGCCAGAGTAGTTCCGTAAAATAAAACCAAGAAGCGCAGGCTTCTCTCTCCTACTGTCTGCTGCAACCGAAGAGGGTATGAGAAGGCGGGTGAACTGCGAATTAACAGTGTTAAGTGGACTTCCACAAAACCGCCATTTTTGAGTGTAGGTATGGTGTTTCAAGCTCTTGAAAATTTCTCTTTTATTTCCGTGTTCTAGTACGCTGACACAGGCTCCAAGACCTTTTTCATTTCAGGATTTCCTTTCAGCAAACCACAACGAGCCCGGAAGAGATAGTGATAGGCTTGAAATTTCGTTATTGGCTTCGAGAATTGCCAAAAGAGGCTACGGAAGATTATATATTTTTCATACTTTACGCAATTTCAACCGCTACAGTATTCCTATAAAGTTAGATTATTTTTGGGTTGAAAGGATACTTTTTATTCGTATTATTAGATTGAAGGCTACTTTCCAAGTAATTCGACAGATAGATCAACGAAAAAGGAACTAAGTACCTGCGATAAAGCTGATGTGTAAGCTTATGGCCATATCTGTGAAACATTTTTAATCCTAGTCTGAATATAATGCATAAACGTCGTTATAAGGAATAGTTTCTAAATAAATAAGAGTTTTTTGCGAAACGTTTTATTATTGAAGATAAACATGAAAGTAATGAGAGTTCCTTATTTATGAAGTAGTTTAGGTATATAATAGCTATGTTTTCTCATTCTTTTAAGATTGTTTACGCGATCCAAAGATCATACAAAACGTTAGAAAACGTAAGTACTATACATTATGTTAAAATTTGTTTCTGAAAAAGACTGGATGAGAAAGTAACAAAAATTAAGGCTTAGTGAATTATAATAAATTTAATTGTTATTATTATTCGTAATTACAAATTATTCGTAATATTTTAAGATAGGCGTAGATCATCAATTTTTTAGTTTTACTTTTCTTTTAATTGATTGGATGACGTGTAGGATTTTGGTTAACATGATGTACGTTAAAATTTAGTAAGATCGAACGATGGGTGCCTACTGGCACTTCCGTCACTTCATCACTGGTCAATAAAGTAATCGTGCCACTTCGCATGTTTATTTTGATCCGTCTTTTACTTTGAGTACGAGCAATATATGTATACATTCCAGCAAGCTCATTGATATTTTTCAATATCGCAAAGACGTCGTCCTCAATTGTTGTTAGTACAATTAGTTCTTGGACTGGCATAGGTTTGTAGGTATGAACTTCTTCGAGAAATAAAATTAATTTATCTGCAGGAAAAGTGTATCTTTGTAGTTCGAACATTCGGTTCGGATTCCTGTTTGGAATAAGTCGAATAAACGGTAGCTGGTCAAGTCCATATCCAGATCCGTCAGAAGAAGGAAGCCTGGTTGGAAGAGCCATGCGCCTGGAAGGAACACTGGAACCAAGTGGTGGCTCGGCCGGAGCAAGAGACCTGGAAGAAGAATTTTTATTATCAGGAGAAAATGTGTTTGTTTAAGTTACTTTTGAAATATGGTTCACATGTGAAAAATCTACAAAAAAAAGGAATACTTGAAGATTTAAGCGAATTTTCAGGAAATTACAAGAATTCAATGGAATTCAAAAGAATTGCATTAATTTAGGAGAATTCACAGCATTCGAGTGAATGAAGAAAAACTCAACAGACTATAATGAAACTCAGTTAAATTGTA
>NC_046664.1:78945769-78950331 GCF_010883055.1 Belonocnema kinseyi | reverse complement strand
TAGAGAGAGAGATTAAGAACTTTTTTGTGTTATCTGATTTAATTGACTAAAACACGCGACTGAAAGTTTCGTTGTTCATTGTATGATACACGTGAATATCGATAGACGTAAACGTAGTATATATTTATCATTCTTTATACTAAAAAATTAACAAAGAAATGTGATGCAACGATAACGCGTTTTTTTTCTTCAAAGGAACTCACCCATGACTGTGGTTCAGATACTCTACTCTATAACTATATGCGAATTGGCGCTGGCGGCCTACTGGAGTTTCCTTTATTTCATTTCCGGTTAATAAGGTAACCTTGCCGCTTCTCATGTTAATTTTTGCCCGTCCTTTGGAATAGTAGCGAGGATCGTATGTATATATTCCAGCGAGAATATCTGTGTCCAATATTGCAAAGACATAACCATCTAATGTTGATAAAACAATTTGTTCTCCGTTTGGTATAGGCTCATATTCATTCAGTCCTACGAGCAATTCAATTGAACTATTAACAGGAAAAGTGTATCTTTGAAGCTCAAATTGACGTTGTGGATTTTTATAGGGAATAAGCCGAATAAATTCAAGTTGATCAAGTGCACAGCCAAAAAGGTTGGAAAAAGGAAGACTGGCAGGTGGAGTTATGGACACGGCTTGAGAAGACCGGGACCTTTGACGACTAGGAGGAAGATAATTGTCATGAGGATGCTGTCTTTTAGAAGAAGAAGACGGTTCGGCACGTGGATCACCTAGAAAAGAGGCACCATAAGGCAAACATTTGAATTCTTTTTATTTCATTCTTTTACATTGAGATTGGCGTTCCATCAAAAAGTAACAGCTAATCATACAATGTTTATTAGTCCAGGAGCTGGGTAGGAACCCGTATGCATTAAAGAAGTAAAGGATAAAAATTATGTAGTATTATGTATTTAGACCCGCTGAATTTAATGGTACCAGTTAATTTTGCGATAAGTGTCTAAGTTTTGTTTAAAACGCAATTGTTTAAACAATTATGAAAAAATGATTTTTTTTCAATGGGACAAATTTTTTTTAAGATAATTTAAGACATTTTAAGAAGGAATGGTCCCTTGTCATTTTTTTGTAAAAAGCATATTTGAATAGTTATGAATTTTTAAAGTTCAAAATTTGACGATTTTTTGCAACTTTGAATGTTAATAATTTTCGATCTATTGAATATTTAAAAAAAATAAAGAATCAACTTATTCTTTAAGTCTTCCTCTACCTATTAACCATAAGGAATGTCGGATTAACCAGTGGGA
Organism: Belonocnema kinseyi; assembly: GCF_010883055.1. Taxonomy (NCBI): domain Eukaryota; kingdom Metazoa; phylum Arthropoda; class Insecta; order Hymenoptera; family Cynipidae; genus Belonocnema; species Belonocnema kinseyi. Next base: position 78,949,068 of record NC_046664.1, on the reverse strand, counting down.
AGCCGTTGTTATTAATATTTACAAATAGCGTGTTTTGGCGCGCTACAGCGCAGCGGCGCGGTGTGTGTGTGACTTGCTTGGCGCTCGCAAGTCCAATCATCAGTCTTCAAGTTACGTGATTCATCTCGGCTTATTACAATTAGTAAAACATTCTTTACCTCTTATCGTTTATCAGTTTTTATTTATACACTTTCAACAGTTTTATTGCTCTAATATTACTAACAAATACAAATCTCAAATGCATTTATACCACAGAATAAAAAAAATCGAAATTTTTTTTTCATCTTTCTAGTCCTTAGTACCATTGTACTTATTTTTAAATGTGTCATTTTTCTGACATAAACAAAATTAAATACATGGCACTTGAGCTGCTAAACAATAACATGATGAAACTCGTGAGTAAGTTATACAACGACAGCTTGGTACAAATTCATCTTGCTGGAGATAATAAAATATAAATTTTCTGTGGTAACAACATATTATCCACCATAGAGTATCCATATTGCAAAGGATCCAATGTTTCTGCATTTGGGCTTAGACAGTTAACTTGCTGGTACGTTACATAATATGCTCGATAGATATGTAAAGCTATGGATGCCGAAGTAGGAGGCAATTTCTCGAGATCACATTTTGCTGTACTCCAATAGTATATTTGATACCGGAGTTCATTAAAATTTTGGCATTGTGTGCTTTTCTGAAAAACATTAACCAAATATTCTTCAACTGTTTCTTTGCAGCTGTGCAAAGCAGCAGCTGACGAACCTGAAAGAATTATCAATTATATATTTATCAAACTAATGTATTAATTAATTTTTTTATCAGTTGATATACTCACTTCGACCAAAATCAAGAAGATATTTGTGTGGTTCTGCTCTTATTGCACCAGGTTTAGTTCCTAATTTACTAGTATAATCGGAAACAGTCAAATGATGAGCAGCTATGAGTGATTGGCATTTTTTTGGTCCCAATAACTTGGCCAATTTATGAACAGGTAAATCTCGAGTTGTACTTACCACGCCTATTCTCAACCACAATTCCTGAAAAATTAATTGATGTGATTCTTGTAGTTTTTATTATATTTTTGTATTATTTGAGAATAATATATTTATTTATAATGTAATACCTGCAAACCGTCTGACGAAAAATCCTTCCAAAAATTGAGAAGTAATGTCAAAACGTCTGTCGCATGACAAAACTAAAATTTGTTCAGCTTTCTCGATACTGCAATTATTTACATGCAAAATAATTTTTGTGTCTGCTTCTTCAATATCAAATCTTTGTAGCATTGACATCGCAGGGTCATTTTTGAGATGAGATAACGTAGAAATGCTTTCAAGTGATTGCAATGTATTAAAAACTATTTCTACTCCTGGCCACTTGCTATTGCAATTTATTAGAATATAATTTCGCAAAAATACTTGGAGCATTTGTTTATTTTTTTGAGATGACCAAAACTTTTCTTCTTGATTTGGTAATGGCGTATCAGAATCAATGTTGGCCAATGGAATAGATCCGTCTTTGGAGCGATGAAGTCGCGTCGATGCTTTTGGAGAATTTTCAAAGTAGTCATCGAATATAAAATCTATACGGTGAACAACATATGCAGAAATACTTGAATTAACATATGTACAAAATGCCTTAGCGAAATTTGAGAATGTTTTTAAATTTTTAAAAGACACCTTACGACAGTAAAGCATAACGTCGACAATGACACTTAGCTTAGTATGATTTCCAATTCTATAATCGCTATCAAGATTTAGTTTATTGGCAAGTTCAAGAGTATTAGTTAAGTCAGATTGATCTCTAACTTTTGTTATGAGTCCCTCTTCGTCGAATAGTATATTTACAGGTGTGATATCATAGCCCAATAACTTCTTAATATCGTAATTTCTCTCTTTTGCAATATCTATTATTCGATGCGATTGGTGCACTGAATCTAATTTTTGAGAGGCTTTTTTTTAACAGGTTCTGTATAAGTTGTTTTAAAAGTGGGCAGTTTAGTTTGGTGAATCGTATCTGATAGTGGCACTTCTTTCTTTACAATCCTTTTTTGTCAAAATTCGTTAAACTTAGCACAGCCGATTTCAAACACATTGAGGAGCTTTTCTGCTGCTCTTGCATCGACTAATTGTCCTCCTACAAGATCTTGAAGGGGCATAACACCATCTTGAAATGGATTAATTCTCGCTAAGAAATATTGCACTAATTTTCTGACAGACTTTTCAAAAAATTCTGTAGTAGTTGTATTGAGTTCATGATGGACTGCCAGATCGTCGTTGTCATTTTGTAAACCAAGTATTTCACGATAAAAACTGCTGATTCCTATCATTTCGTGAAAAATCAGATTCCACACCGTGACTGCATCTTTTTTCTTCGCAATACCTTTAACGCCTTCTGGGCCTTTAGCTGGCTTATTAATACCCGATTCTAATGACTGATCTATTGCTATTGACGAGAATGGCCTATCTGTCAGCTTCACCGTAAATGCTCCCATAATAAATTGATTGTATACTTGTGACATATCCCTTTCGAGATTTAAACAATCTTCTAAATGAATTGAACCAAAACGTGAATGGTGAATTCTATCAGTAACATGAAGTATAGGCTGTTGCTTCTTGAGTGAGTCTACGTACATATTCCAATTGCCAATTCTAATTGATTTATGTTTATTGTGTACAATTCCAATCATAATTAGAAGATTATTAAAGTATCTGAACATTGGCGACTCATTAGATCTTATTGCTACGAATTTTTCGAAATCATTTATCAAAGCCTGTGAGCGCTCCGTAAAAATTTCCAATAATTTTTTTGCTTCATCTACACTTTCCTCGGATATTACATTTATTAAATCTTCGAGAATGTCTAATTCATTCTGATATTTTTGAAGTCTTTCCAGTGTGAAAAATGCTTTCAATTGTAAGTGCGTAAGAGCTTCTTTGATTATAAAATATAATTTAGTTGATCTATCGTAATGATATCCTCGTAAGGCTTGCTCAGCCACGTGCTTACCAAATATATCAGTCTCTATCAATATTTCTAGTATACCACTATCAGTCAAATATTTGCCAATGCAACCGTACAAAACCTTTTTCGTCACGAAAATCTCCTAACATTATAAAAAGTTGTTTCATTTCTTCATCTCTCATGAATTTGATCGGGCGGGCAAGTTTGTAGACACCTTCATCGCAAACTACAGGTAAATATTGTTGATCTAGTTGCTCCAATATTTCTTTAAAATTACACAAAGCCGTGTAAACAGTATCGTGCTGAGTAACTGGATGAGGTAATACAGGTAAAAA
>NC_046664.1:78940091-78945669 GCF_010883055.1 Belonocnema kinseyi | reverse complement strand
TGTCATGGCACTCTTCCTTACCAGAAACAGAATAACTTCGATGGTCAAAATTATCGAATGCCGCGACGGTAAAATTTTTCGGATCAAAGTGACACGGTAAAGATGTGATAGTTTCTGCTGATTTTGCTGCAAAAGAAGCTAAACTTGTTCTGTACCGTTCAATTTCTGGGTATGATATCGAAAATCCAATATGATTAAGCTGGTTTATGACATTTTTACTTCGTGTTTCGCTATGAATGGATAACCTAGTGGAAACTTGCAACGGAGTACGTTTACGTCCATCATTCAGAATATAATACAATGCTTGCATAATAAATTTAATTTTTAAAACTTTCAAATCAAGCTTCTTCTTTTTATTAGGTTTATCGTTTTTCAATCTCAAAGCATCAATATTGAAAAAAACACAAAAAAATCAACGAATACTGGGGGGATTTCAAAGTTATACCAAGATGTTCTAAGATCGTTCTCGTCACAGTATTTATCTTTCAATTCAAAGTCAATTTTTTTCAATGACGTACTTAATTCTGTAGCAGATTGTTTCATAATAGACGCTCGGTCTGACCTAATAACGTCCGCCATTTCTGACTTCGTTATTTCCGCACAAAAAACCATTGCCGATCGATTTTTTTGTTTTGGATAAGAGAAACCTATATTTTCACCAAAGTGGTCAATAAGAAAATTTTTCACGAAACGATTATCAAAGCTATCTCCTAATCGATATTTGGTTTTTATCGTTTCTGTCAAAGAACTCAATTCAAAAGCTTCTCTCGCCAATAATCTAAATTCAATGGACTCTATAAACTCTTTAGTTAACTTTAATTTATCACTAATAATTTCATTTTCGCAAATGTCTACGTTATGTTCAGTGCGCGCATCTGGACTAGTATGAGTACCACTTTCATTTTTAAGGTGTTTATTATACTTCTTTTTATAGTCAAGTAGGCAAGCAGCATGATAATAAACACCAGCATGAAGAATAGAATCGATGGATTGCAAATGGGCAGTTCTACAAAATGTTTCATCTTGTAACTTTTGTGTCATTGTCAAAAATTCTTGTGCTTTTTCCGGCAGTTCAATTCGACTTTTTTTACATCTGATTTGAAACTAACGTTGCCACAGTAAGTACAATTAATTTTGGTTTGATCTTGAGTTTCCGCGGGCCTTTTAAGAGATTTCTGAGATCTTAGCCTATTATTATTTGAATGTGTAATATGATCTTCATTAATTTTATCTGTTTTTTCGATAGCATCATCCTGATTTTCATAATTCTTTTCCGAATCAGCATTAGAAATAGTTACATACTTTATGTAAAAAGAGTAAGTCATGTGATATAAAAAATTTTCTGAAATGTATAATACGACTAGTTATTTTTATCAGTTTATTCATAACATGAAATTCGAAGTAAAAAATAAAATCTCTAAGATAATTAATTAAATCATTTTTCTTTGAATAATTCGACTCGAATGCACATTAAATTTCAATGAATAAAAACATTAAAAGTGAATTTTTATTTATATAAATAACTAGTGAATAAATAAAAACGAAAACATGCAATACATTTACCACGATTGGGGAATGATAGAATACGAGCATAGACAGCATCTTTTTTTCGTACAGATGCAGCCCAAACATTTTGTCGACCTGTCGGCCCACCTACGAGTTTGCCGGCACCGCTTCCACATATTACACAATTATCTAATTCACATACTGTTCTATGAGATAATTGAACTGATTTGGTTTCCATACTATCACTAAAAGCTTAATACTACAATAAAACTCCGCAAAGACATGCTGCCCGGTGGAGTTCGATGTCTATAGTGGTAAAACAAAAGAGTTAAAACAAGCGAAGAGCTCAGCGTTGAAAAAACGTGAACAAGTTGATTCTTGTTAATGCGGTTAAAATGAAGATTGCCGCGAAAATATTTGAAAATTCAAATATAATTTAATTCTATAATACAGCATATTAAATTATAAAAAATATAGATAGTAAAATATCAAATTGAATATCACGTAATATATTACGTTTTTATCCTTATTTATGTGTTTAACAAACTTGACGTCCCGATTGGCAGGACGTAAAAAATATAACATTTTTATCAATAAGTGTAATAATTATTTTGTAAAAAATGTTTTGTTGAATACCAAAATCTGAGGGAATGGCATATTCAGCGAGTGGGTTCGCCAGCACGAGCTCTAGCGCCAAGCAGTCACACACCGCGCCGCTGCGCTGTCGCGCGCCAAAACACGCTATTTGTAAATATTAATAACAACGGCTTCCCACTGGTTAATCCGACATTCCTTATGGTTAATAGGTAGAGGAAGACTTAAAGAATAAGTTGATTCTTCATTTTTTTTCAAAATATTCAATAGATCGAAAATTATTAACATTCAAAGTTGCAAAAAATCGTCAAATTTTGAACTTTAAAAATTCATAACTATTCAAATATGCATTTTACAAAAAAATGACAAGGGACTATTTCTTCTTAAAATGCCTCAAATTATCTAAAAAAAAATTGTTCCATTGAAAAAAATCATTTTTTCATAATTGTTTAAACAATTGCGTTTTAAACAAAACCTAGGCACTTATCGGAAAAATCAACCAGTACCATTGGATTCAGCGGGTCTAAATACATAAGACTACATAGTTTTTATCCTTTACCTCTTTAATGCATACGGGATCCTACCCAGCTCCTGGACTATATGTCTTTTGGGCAGACCATAAATTCTCACTAAATTTACTATATATCCATTAAAAATGTGACATTTCCTTTATCAGCCCTAGTTACCATGCTACATTTATGTTTATCAATGAATCAGTCAGTAAGTTTAATATTTTCAGCAACAATCCTATAGGAATCCGAAAGTTGTTTGGGCTTTTGAAAAGTCGCAAGAGAAGCTGTTGAGGAAAAGTATAATTTTCCGCAATACATACAATTTGAAACAGATATCTTAGATTTCGAAACCTAGAATTTCATACAAGTCTTGCACTAGTAAGATTTGAACGAATTTGATTAAAGATATATTGGTCAAGAATTTAAGGGTTTTTACATAGCCAGAATTTGATGGAAGTGTCTACCAAGAGTATTATTATTTTCTATTAGAACAATAGCTACCTCGATTATGCGAATGTTCGTTACTCTTTCCAAAATTTGTCAGTAGGTCCATTGTTTTGGGCGGCATACCTGATGATATTTCTGTAAAAAGACCAAAAATATTGTAGAGTTTATAATAATAAAAATTCATTTTAAAAATGTCTTGAGTGCAAAAGATATAGCAGAATTTTAATGAGAAACTTGTTATAAAAACATAACATTTGTCGGCAGTTATTTTCAGACAGCTGAAAAACATTTTTGAAAAATTAGAGATATGTTATAGTATTATATTCACCAATAGAATTAAGTATAAGCATCTGAGTATAAACCAGATTATAAAAGACTCTCATTTTTTGCAATTAAAGGGAAAGCTGATTTCTAGGTAATAAGAATTTTGCTAACTAATGTATCTGAATAATATTGTTGTATGTTATTAGACTATGTATCACATACGATATATTGATCGAAATCTCATGGGTTACAGGTGTTGAGCTTGTCATTCTGAGATATCCATCATTATATTTCATAATTCAGTCCAAAGGACGAAGTTTTATAACATTAACAGAAGCTAGTTTTGGGATAAGAAAGCATAAGTTTGTCGACATATCGGATTCCTATCGCCTTCATTTTCTATTCTTATCTCTCAATTGATAAGATTTGAATAAATAGCAAAAGTCGGAATTCATTAAAAGAAAACTCTATTCGCTATAACCAATTGCTAAAAACTATTTCGTTAAAGCCTAAAAATCATGAGCAAACAATTAAAAAAAAAAAACACCGAAAAATATTTCAAATTAATTTATGTACGTTTGAATGATCTTATAATTTTAATCGACCCGCTTTGATTAAATATTATTTAATGTTGAACAGAAAATTATTATACGTAATACTACTTATATTAAAAGTATATTTTTATATTCGCTCATAAAATTAAGGAGAACCACCAAGGACATTACGCGATTGGAAAAAACCACATATTTTCTAATTAGAAGAAAAATTAATTAATGTATTAATGAATAATATTATTGACCATGTAAGCAATGGATATTCTGGTTCTTCGTCAAACATTTCGTTACAGTGGAGACGTTATCGCTTCCACGATGAGCATCAAGGACGGCATTCACATATATTTACATTTCATTATTTAGTTTCAGAGAAACAAATGTGCTTACTAAATTCATTAAAACCGATACCATCATTTTTCATTTATAAATGACATGCAAGCACCTTTTACTTTTACTAAACTATTTCGATTTCTCCTTCGAAAGATTAGAAAACTTTTTCAATTATTGTCTTACTAACAGACTAAAAGAAGCTTATAATTTTTACTGCAAAAGGATTCCTGTTGGGACAAATGAAATTCCTCTCAAACTTATATTTAAGAGAAAATTCCATTTACTTTAAGAAAGATCCTTTTGTCACAAGACAACATTTCTCTGAGTGGGTGCAAAATAAACCTTTTTTGGTTGAAAGTTAGGCATGAAACTCTTTTATAAGAAAAGTTTCATTAGATTTTCCAATCCCCTAAATTGAGATTAAATGTGTACTCATTTGAAATAAAATTCAAATGATGTTTGAAATAAAATGGCAGTGAATATAGAGTTCAGAGTAAATCGCAGTTCTTTAGATTTGCGTATAACTTAAGAAATCTACGTAAATTATAGAAATGTTATTATATTTACCAATAAAATTGAGGAGAGCTGCTAAAGTTATTAAAAATGTAGAAACCATATTTATGTCTTCTGATCAGAAGAAAAATTTATTAATGTATCAATGAAGAATACTATTCACCATGTAACTAATGAATATTCTGGTTCTTCATCAAAAGATATTTTAATGGTAACGTCGTGATCTCTTATACTCTAAGCGTCATAGATATCGTTCACAGATGTTTACATTTCATTAGTCAGTTTTAGAGAAGCAAATAAACTTACTAAATTCGTTGAAACTGATTGCACGATTTATAAATTCTTTTACGCTTACAGCAAAATAATAATGGTTTAACCCTTAAACGGCCAAAACGCCACTACCGGTACACTGCTTTTCAACGGCCAATAACTAAGACTATTCGACACTAGAAAAAATTGAGACACACATATTTTTATTGCTTAAGATCTCCTCTTTCCGACGGTGCGAATGAAATTCCTCAAAAAATTTTCTTATTATCCCAAAATGTAGTTTAAACAAAAAAAAACGAGATTTTTCGTGCCTATTTTTTTTTGTGAACCATTTTCCAAAGCTTTTCGAGTCTGTAATTAACCTGGAATCTCACCAGCGGGTGGACTAAATGTCTAAACTTTGAGAATCCATGGTTGAAAGATCGATTTTTCGTTTTAGTATTTTCAAAATGGCGGCAAAATTTTTGTGAAAACATTCATGAATTCTTTTACAATAAACGATGCGCTTTTCGGAAAAATCATCAAGAATAAAAAGTTCTTGTAATCAGCCAAGGAATACGCCTGAATTTTTTCGAAGCGTTTTGAGCA
>NC_046664.1:78923231-78939991 GCF_010883055.1 Belonocnema kinseyi | reverse complement strand
TCGAAAATTCCCAGGATGACAATGCGGTGAAGGTGTGGTTTGATGTCAGAGTGCAATAAAGGTTACGGAGTCGTTGGAAATTTTTTATTGAAAAACTATGCATTTTCGGAAAATTTGTCAAGAATAAAAAGTTCTTGTAATCAGCAGAGGAATACGCCTGAATTTTTCCGGAGCGTTTTGAGCAAAATTTTGAATTTTGCAAAAATTGTTCATATGCAAAATCCAAAATTTTGCTCAAAACGCTTCGAAAAAATTCAAGCGTATTCCTTGGCTGATTACAAGAACTTTTTATTCTTGATGATTTTTCCGAAAAGCACATCGTTTATCGTAAAAAAATTCATGAATGTTTTCACAAAAATTTTGCCATTAAGACGCCATTTTGAAAATACTAAAACGAAAAATCGATCTTTGAACCATGGATTCTAAAAGGTTAGACATTTATTCCACCGGTTAGTGAGATTCCAGGTTAATTGCAGACTCGAAAAGCTTTGGAAAATGGTTCACAAAAAAAAATAGGCACGAAAAATCACGTTTTTTTTTGTTTAAAATGCATTTTGGGATAATAAATAAGTTTTTTGAGGAATTTCATCGGCACCGTCGGAAAGAGGAGATCTTAAACAATAAAAATATATGTGTCTCAATTTTTCCTAGTGTCGAATAGACTTAGTTAATGGCCATTGAAAAGCAGTGTCCCGGTAGTGGCGTTTTGGCCGTTTAAGGGTTAACATGGTTGTGAGTTCAAGTATCATCATTTTATCACAATTTTCAATCTAAGATAATTCATTTTTCGGTTCATAATGTCGAGTTTTTCACAGAATTTGGCCATTTGTTTACATAAAAATAAGTATTACCTCAATAATCAAAGTATTGGTCATCGTTTTCTATAACCTTTCCCCGTCTTTTTTGGCAATGCAAGGATTCTTTCCCAAAAGCACTGTTATTTTTTGGAGGCCATCCATTCTTCGAGCCAAATGCTCACTTCTGCGTAAGACTGGAAATTTTTCTCAGAAAGTCCGGTCTGCATCGATCGGAATAAGTCGTAGTCCGATGAGGCCATATCCGGTGAATACGGCGGATGGAATAGGATGTCCCATTTAATGTTTTCCAAATAGTTTTGGACTACTTTCGAAACATGAGGCCGTGCATTGTCATGTTGAAAAATGAATTTCTCTTGTCTTTGCGCGTATTCTGCTCATTTTTCCTTCAATGCTTTGTTTAATTTAATTAATTTTTGTCGGTACTGTTTGCCATTAATCGCTTCACTAGTTTTCAGCAGTTGTAATACACAGCTCCCATATTGTCGGACCAAATACACAGCTAAGCGTTCTTCTCATGTATGTTGCGTACTGCTTGTGACGTTGAAGGCTGGCCTGGGGCTACCCAGGATTTTCTTCGCTTTGTAGTGTCAAAATTGATTCAATCTTCACAAACTGTCACAGTTCGATGCAAGAAACCTTTTCTTTTCTGTCTTAGTAGCGGAATTTCACATATAGGTTTTCGCCTTTCAATATCTCTGTCTTTAGTCAATATGGAACCCATTTCCCTACCTTCTAGACATTGCCCAATGCATGTAGACGTTCGGAAATGACAGATTTGGCAACATTTAATGCATTTTCTATTTGCTATAACATTTGGCTTGAGTCTTTATCTAATAAAGCTTGTAAATCTTCGTCTTTAAATTTTCTGGGCTGACCTCGACGCTCTTTGTCCTCTATATTGAATTCATTAGTTGAAGCCGTTAAAATCATCGTTTACAAGTTTTTTGGGTTACACAATTTTTCCCATTACCTTCAGCCAATAATCTATACCTTTCAGCAGCCGTTTTCTTCAAATAAAAGAATGTTATAACACTTCCCCGCAAAACGGCTTTTTCAGGCACGTAATTCGACATTTTTAAAGCATTCAAAAATATGTTCCTTGCGCAATGACACTCCAGATAAACTGGCTTTTGGTTACTTACGTGGAACCTTCAAAACGCCATAGACGTTATGAGTAACGCCATCTCTTAGGAAAATCGACATTATTAACCGAAACACTATTAATTAAAATTTCCATATTTTAGTCTGAAATCTGAGAAACAGTATGAATCGTTTTAATTAGAGTAAAAAGTAATTAATGCATTGATAAATAATTTTATCTACAACGTAACTAATTTATATTATATATCTTCATCAGGTTCTCTAGTATATTCTATTATCTCCTAGATTACTACAGGGAAAAAAATTGGTTCTCAAAAAATTCGCAGATCTGTTTTGGGTGCACAATTCTTTTCTGCTTACATTTTTCTTATCTTGAATAGCTTTACAGCGAAATAGAATTCTGGTTTTTTATTATATGCCTATTCATTTACGTTTGAGTCGAAACTATAATTATTTTCTAAGAAATCAAATCTCGAAGAAATGGTTTTGTTCTAAGTCAAAATAATTGTTCTCGCCTTGCCCATGTTTGTAATTTTTTTTGTAATTAAATTTACTTTCACAATTCAAAATTGTACTTTGTTTAGAAAAATACCTGTAACAAGTGTGAATTATGATTTTTCACAAATTCCCTCTTTTACTACTGAGCTCTAGCAATAAAATGTTTTATGAATTTGAATAGTCAGATTCCAAAAGTGATAAAAACTTTGCTATAAACTAAGAAAAGATTAGTCATTGCTGTAATTATTTATTTTCTAAAAGACTACTACTGATCCATTATTTTGGTTAAAAATTAATCTTTTCTTTTGAAAATGCTAATGCTTAATTGAAAATTCGATTCTTATGGATGTAAATTTATTGTTTTAAAGAATTGTTATACGATTAAGCCATTCCCATTTTATAATGGCCTTGACCCAGGTGGCTCATCATCTGCGAACAACCTCTTTCCCAGCGCCTACGCCTGTTTTCGCGTCTCACGGACTCTTAATATGACCATCCACTCCTCCATTGCTCCAAAACAGGAAGCCCAGGTGCACAAACTTTTTCACCTTCTATACCGCTTTTCCGTTCACTTCAACTTCCCTCCCTTATCTCTCCCACCTCCTTTCCTAAACACCACAACCTTTGGCTTGTCCGCATTTCACTCCAACCCATTTCGGTCCAAGTGTCTTTCCAACTTCCTAACTCCTCCAACCACCCTGGCCGCTAGCTTACTTTCCATATCTGCCAATAAAAATAAAATGCCTGAACCATCTATCCGTCCAGAATATACGTTCCTTACCCTCTCGATCGGGCCACTCACCACTCCCCTATTTTCCATGGCATCCCGCTACTACCCCCTATCCAAAGAAAGGAACGCGCCTTTTGTGTCTACAAAAAACGCGTATACTTTTGCACACATTTCAGCTAATACTCCGCCCACCACGTGCTGCAAGATGCAGCACGCGCGTCTATTTTGAACGCCGTATTCACTACCGTAATTTATCTTTAAATTTCCTGCCTCGCACTATACCCTTTTTTATACAGTGGTACAATCAACCCCTTCCTCTATGCTGCCTTAGACCTTTTTTACGTACTTGTGCCTTCCCGCAGTTCTTCCCTTCCGCATCCTGTACTCCCTTTTCACCTTTATCTTCATTATTTTGTACATTCCCTGTCCTACTTCGGCTGCAACATTTCTTTCTCCTTCTGTCTGAATGCCTTCTTTTGCACACACCCTTTCACTTCTCTTTTAGAACTTCCCATATCTCTTTCACCGCCTCCCTTTCATAGCTCACCTTTCTTAACTGGTTCTGATACTTCTCTATCGTCTCCCTCTCTCATGAATCCCTCTCCCCTAACGGCCATTTTTCCCAACCCTGCCATTCACCACCCTTTTTTTTACCCGCGAACTAAATAACTGATGGTTTGATTCCACCCTCCCTTCTACTGCGAATTTCTCTGCCTCCTCCTACCTTTTTCATATTCATCATCAGATAGTCTATCACCGATAACTGCATCTCACTAAAATACGTGTATTCTCCCTCTTGGTTCCCTTCTGCCATACCATTCGCCACCGTTCAGCCTCTATTCTCCACCCAGTCTCATAGAATCTCCTCCTCTTTATTGGTCAGTTTTTCTTCCACCCTTTCTTCAATCCTTTCCATCCCATCCTTATGACATAAGGATCCCCAACGTCTGAAATAATACCCCACTAACCCTTCCTTCAGGCAATGAATGAATTCTTAGGCATCGCCATAGTATTTTGAATGAGTCTTACAAATATGAACTCATTTCAATAATATTTAGCCGAATTAGAACGATTTAAGTTCTAAAGCTACATTTTCAGACAATTGATTTTTTGATTTTGCAATTTTTTTTAAACGCTCGGACAATACTTTTACGCATATACAAGCGTCGGGCTAGTTTTTGCATCCAGCGGCTCAATTATCCACGCATACCAGCAGACCCGGCCACGCGTTGATGTGTCTCACTTATAATACGTTAAATTTATATTATACTAAACTTGTCAATCTGTTGCACCTATCCTATCCTTTAAATGGACCAAATTACATACAGTGTACGAAATTTTATCAAGATCGATTAAGTAGTTTCAGAGTCTAGTGGTGATAAATATTTTGACGCGTTCTGTAAAGTTCGAATTGAGGACCTTTTTTCATTTTAAAACCAAGTTTAACGATTAAATAAATTATCAAGCACATTATATTAAATGAAATATAAATAATTATAGACTCCTTTACTGTGGTAAAAGTGGATTCTACCAAAATTAAAAATATGAAGACATTTGCCCAACAAAAATATGAAACAAATTACATGTATGCAGCAGAAATTTAACTGTTATTAATTAAATTAAAGCCGGCCAAGAGACCGGTTCACTTGAGCATATGTGATATATTTGATTTAGAAATACTGATAATTATACAAATATTTTCTTATTTACCGCCAAAAAATGATATTTAAAAATTAAATCCGTGAGGTAAAAGTTTAACTACCGTTTACTTATTAAATTCTTTTTGTCCTAGAGACCGTTTCGCTTGAGTTTATGTAAAGTATTTGTGCAATTAAAGATTAATAAACAATAGGTGATTTTCCACTTTTTCTTCATTTTGTCAGCATCGCTAGGGTATATTTCGTTTTTATATAAAGTTTGAAACAGTTTCAATAATATTTGCCCAACTGACGTCGATTAATTTCTTTAAAAATAATTGAATGTGGTGAAATTTTTTAAAAATTATCAGTCTTGATATTAATAATAACTATCGCATCAAAAAAGAGGACATAGAAAAAAGTGCCGTCTTGTCATTATCTGTAAGCCTATATTTTAGAAGAATTAAATTTTTTACTTTTAAAATTTTCCGTGAACGAGACGTTTGGACAATACTTTAACCTAACCTTAATCGCTGGACGAGTTTCTTAATCCAGGCCCTCAGTTATGATTTTTAGACTATGCTGAAAAAAATTGCATCTACACGAAATTTTTTTTTAAATTTACAAAACCGCATGTTCCAGCATCTTCAGCAATTTCTCTGATGGTAATTCGGCGATTTGTCAACACCATTTCTTCCACTGCCTGGATGTTTTCATCTGTTGTTGACGTGCTAGGATGTCCAGGGCGAGTTTCATCTTCGACAATCTCTCGGCCTTTTTGGAACAGCTTGTACCTCTTATACACATTTTTTTACTCAGAGTAGACTCACTGTATGCAACTGTCAACATTTCAAGCCAAACCCAAAGCCTTCTACCTTTTAAGCCTCTGCCAGAAAAACAACACGAGCTATATAGTCAAAACTGTAAACATATGATCGTGACGAGTGTACCAACACAACAAAACAAAAAATTTAAAACTTCAATGTACGTAGCTCGCGAAAATTGAAAAGCCACCTTACTTTTTGAACACACCTTGTATAAGATAATAATGGTTATACGGAAAGCCTGATTACTTAACATGTTTCCCTAACACTAAAAAATGGTATTAAAATTAACCATTATAGCTTTCGAGCCAATTATTTAACGACCTTCCAACATTGTGGTACATGAACGACATGTAAAGTCGTTTAAAAAGAGAACTGAGTTACGACGATGTGAGCCGTACTTTAGTCGCACAGAGAGTGATTGTCGACGACGACGAGTACAAAATTTACGCCTAGACCATAGATTATATACCTAAACTGCTGACTATATTACGCAACTAAACGTGTGAAGGCACACTTGAATTTGAGTGTTCCATAGCAGATAACCATTTTCTCTGGGTCCTCCTCTTACTCACATTAGAGTTTTTCACGTGGATCGCCATGTTGCCTCGCCACTTCACTCACATGCTCTTCATGCGCGACGCAAAACTTAGTCCGGCGCACCTACTATACGTAGTGCGAGCTTTAAGATATCGGCTGCTAGTGTTTTGACAGTTTGCACTAAACAGCCTGTGTAGAGTTCTTCCTGGTCGTTATTTCCTCCTATTACGGAGCAGTGGAGGTGTCGTGCGTGAATTTATTATTCACGACTACCTGGTCGTGAATCTGTCGATTTTGAGTGTGTGTATTTGGAGGCTGTAGTGTCGTGTTAGGCCCAGCCGTCTCCAAGAATGCCTAGTGAACATAACAACAAAAGTTCAAATTCTATTTGAGAAAAGAAAAAGTTTAATTTTTGAACGCATAATATGAATTTTCAATAAAAAAGATAAAATTTTCAACGAAAATTTGAATGCGAAATGTAATAGTTGATATTTAAAATAAAATTTATAAACAAAAACCGATAAATTGATGCAAAAACAAACAAATTTTTTAAAAAATAGTTGAATTCTCGATCAAACACATTGTTAATTTTCAGCTAGGGTTTTCTTTTAACATTAAATATTGAATTTTTTTAAAACGAGACGAATTTTATTTAAAAAAAGATTTCAATTTTTTAATGCAAAAATATTAATTAAAAGAAAAGATTAATTTTTTTAAAATACACAGATCACTTTTTGGTGAATATTTCTTGTCCATAATTTTTTTTACCTTTTATTGCTTTTCAAAAAATTTAATTCTCCATTTTTAATGTTATTTTTTATGATTCAAAGAAAAACGACAAGCCCTACTAGAAAATTATTCATGCCATATTTGTAGCTCTTTTTTGAAAGAGCGACTTTTGTCTATTCATTTTTTCACTAGATTATCTTTCGTGTCCAAACATTTCACTTTTTTCATTTTCATCCTAATGAGAAACAAAGACCGAGCGCGTAGCGCGAGGTAAATACATAATCGCACGTCGTACGCGCGCTCACACTTGCGAGCAAGGCGAGCAGCGCACGTAGCGCGCGACGAGAATGTGTCCGCATGGCGGGCAGATTTTTCGTTTCGAATTTTTTTTTGTACGAACATAACGAAAACTGCGTATTCTTTTAAGAAGCGTTATATACAAAATTGTAATTCCTTTTCAAGTGCACAATTTTTGTATTCTCACCTATTACGGTGTCTCACAGCGTTTGATAGCAAAATGGAACTTTTTATTTTACCTTATTTCTGATGCGATCAAAGTTTGAATTTGAAATTTTTCCAGAAAAATAAAAAAGTTGTTACGAAAATCTTTTAAGACTTTCTAAAAGCAACGTTATACTTTTGTTGACTTTTGTTGCAGCGTGCGCTGCTTGTAAAACAATGTGAATTTCCTTTTTTCTATTTTGAAAATGCTATGACTGGTAAAAACTTGTTTTTCGGGTTCAGAAGTTCTCAAAACGTAGACACGTGAGAAAAAATCCAGGGTTGCAGTGGTAAATTTTAGATAAAGCGAATACCTTTTTCGGTGAAAAAATGAATGAAGATTTTTCTTTTTAATTTATAAATCGAATTCGTTTAACTGAACCTTTAAAACGGTCACTTTTATCGACTTCGGAGGTTAGGCAACCCGATTACGCTAGAAACGCCCGATACGGGTGAAGCCAATCGCAAGACGAGAGACGGCCAGAGAAGTTCCCTAAAAAAACACCAGGGAGCGCAGGCTTCTCTCTCTTACTGTCTGCTGCAACCGAAGAGAATATGAGAAGGCGGGTGAGCTGCGAATCAACAATGTCAAGTGGACTTCCACAACCCCCAATTTTTGGGGGTAGGTATGGTGTTTCAGGTTTTCGAAAATTTCCCTTTTGTTTCCGTGCTCGGGTACGCTGACACAGGCTCCAAGACCTTTTTCATTTCTGGATTTCCCCTCTGAGAATAGCTAAAAGAGGCTCCGGAAGATTATCTATTATATATACTTCACGCGATCTCAACCGCTACAGTATTCCTATAAAGTTAGATTATTTTTTTGTTCGAAGGATACTTTTTATTCGAATTAGTAGATTAAGGGCTACTTTTGAAGTAATTCGACAGACAGGTCAACGAAGAAGGAACTAAGTACCTGTAATAAAGCTGATATGTAAGCCTATGGTCATATCTGTGGAACATTGTTAATCCTACGTCTGAATATAACGAACAAAAGTCGTTATAAGGAATAGTTTCTAAATAAATAAGAGTTTTTTGAGAAACGCTTTATTATTGAAGATAAAAATGAAAGTTATAAGAGTTCCTTATTTATGGAGTAATTTAGATATATAATAGCTATGTTTTCTCATTCTTTTGGGATTGCTTACGCGATCCGAAGATCATCCAAAACGTTATAAAATGTAAGCACTATACTTTTTTTTTAAATTTGCTTTTGGAATAGACTGGACGAGATATTGACAAAAATTAAGGCTTAGTGGATTATAATACACTTAGTTGTTATTATTATTCGTAATTAGAAATTATTCGTAATATTTTAAGATAGGCGTAGATCATAAATTTTTTAGTTTTACTTTTCTTTTAATTAATTGGATGACGTGTAGGATTTTGGTTAACATGATGTACGTTAAAATTTAGTAAGATCGAACGATGGGTGCCTACTGGCACTTCCGTGACTTCATCACTGGTCAATAAAGTAATCGTGCCACTTCGCATGTTTATTTTGATCCGTCTTTTACTTTGAGTACGAGCAATATATGTATACATTCCAGCAAGCTCATTGATATTTTTCAATATCGCAAAGACGTCGTCCTCAATTGTTGTTAGTACAATTAGTTCTTGGACTGGCATAGGTTTGTAGGTATGAACTTCTTCGAGAAATAAAATTAATTTATCTGCAGGAAAAGTGTATCTTTGTAGTTCGAACATTCGGTTCGGATTCCTGTTTGGAATCAGCCGAATAAACGGCAGCTGGTCAAGTCCATATCCAGATCCGTCAGAAGAAGGAAGCCTGGTAGGCAGAGCTAATCGCGTAGAAGGAAAACTGGACCTGCAACCAAGTGGTGGCTCGGCCGGAGAAAACGACCTGGCAGAAGAATGTTGATTATCAGGAGAAAATGTATTTGTTTAAGTAACTTTTGAAATATGGTTCACAAGCCAAAATCTAAATAAAAACAAGAAATGCTTGAAGATTTAAGCGAGTTTTGAGGAAATCAAAAGATTTAATGCAATTCAAGAGAATTGAATTAATCTAGGAGAATTCACAGCATTAGAGTGAATTTAGAAAAACTCCACAGACTATAATGAAATTCATCAAAGTTTGAAAAAATATAATTAGACAATTACAAATTAAAACGTAAAAAAGATAAATCGCAATTGAGCGGATTTCAAGACAATTACAAAGATTCACAGTTAAATTGTAAATAGTTTTAATATATATATATATATATATATATATAGAAAGAGAGAGAGAGATTAGGAACTTTTTTGTGTTATCTGATTTAATTGACTAAAACACAAGACTAAAGTAATATTTTATTGGAAAAAGCTACTATTGTTACTTTATTTGTAGAAGTGACTAGGAAGGGAGATAAAAGGAAAAAGTGACTAAAAGTTTCGTTGGTGATTGTGTGATTCAAAGTAACTCACCCATGACTGAGGTTCAGATACTCTACTCTATAACTATATGCCAATTGGCGCTGGCGCCCTACTGGAGTTTCCTTTATTTCATCTCCGGTCAATAAGGTAACCTTGCTGCTTCTCATGTTGATTTTTGCCCGTCCTTTAGAATAGTAACGAGGATCGTATGTATATATTCCAGCGACAATATCTGTGTCCAATATTGCAAAGACATAACCATCGAACGTTGATAAAACAATTTGTTCCCCGTTTGTTATAGGCTCATATTGATTCACTCCTACGAGCAATTCAATTGAACTATTAACAGGAAAAGTGTATCTTCGAAGCTCAAACTGCCGTTGCGGATTCTTATAGGGAATAAGCCGAATAAATTCAAGTTGAACATGTCCACAGCCAAGAAGGTTGGAAAAAGGAAGACTGGAAGGTGGAGTTATGGACAAGGCTTGAGGAGACCGGGACCTTTGACGACTAGGAGGAAGATAACTGTCATGAGAATGCTTTCTTTCAGAAGAAGAAGAAGAAGACGGTCCGGCACGTGGATCACCTAGAAAAGAGGCACCATAAGGCAAAAATTTGAATTCTTTTTATTTCATTATTTTACATAGATTTCTTTTACATAGATTCTTTTACCATGATACCTTTATGTTTATTAATAAAGCAGTCAGTTAGTTTAATATTTTCAGCAACAATCCTATAGGAATCCGAAAGTTATTTGCGCTTTTGAATAGTAACTAAACGCCAGAGATGCAATACATATAATTTGAAATAGATAGCCTAGATTTTGAAACCTAGAATTTCATACAAGTCTGGTACTAGTAAGATTTGAACGAATTTTACTAAAGATATATTGGTCAAGAATTTTAGGATTTTTACATAGCCAGAATTTGACAGAAGTGTCTACCAAGAGTGTTATTATTTTCTGTTAGAACAATAGCTACCTCGATTATGCGAATGTTCGTTACTCTTTCCAAAATTTGTCAGTAGGTCCATTGTTTTGGGCGGCATACCTGATGATATTTCTGTGAAAGGACCAAAAATATTGTGGAGTTTATAATGATGAAAATTCATTTCATAAATGTCTGGAGTGCAAAAGATATAGCAGAATTTTAATGAGAAACTTTTTATAAAAACATAACATTTTTCGATATTTATTTTCAGACAGCTGAAAAACATTTTTAAAAAATTCGAGATATTTTATAGTATCATATTCACCGATAGAATTAAGGATAAATATCTCCGTATAAACCAGATAGAAAAGACCGTCATTTTTTACAATTAAAGGGAAAGTTGATTTCTAGGTAATAAAAATTTTGTTTACTAATGTATCTCAATAATATTCTCGTATGTTATTAGACTATGTATCACATACGATATCTTGATCGAAAGCTCATGGGTGTCGAGCTTGTCCTTCTGAGATATTCATCATTATATTTCATAATTGAGTCCAAAGGACGAAGTTTTATTACTTCAAAAGAAGCTAGTTTTGGAATAGGAAAGCAGAAGTTTGTCGAAATATCGGATTCCTATCGTCTTTATTTTCTATTCTTATCTCCCAATTGATAAAATTTGAATAAATAGCTAAAGTAACAATTTATTAAAATAAAACTGTGTTCGCTATAACCAATTGCTGAAAACTATTTCGTTAAAGCCCAAAATTATGAGCAAACAATTTTAAAAAAATACCATAAAATATTTCACATTAATTTATATACGTTAAAATGATCTTATAATTCTAATCGACCCGCTTTTATTAATTATTATTTAATATTGAACTGAAAATTATTATAGGTAATTTCGCTGAATTAAATAACTTACAAAAAAGCTTGATGCCTGAAATTTTTCAGAAGCTTTTAAAGCATAGAATGAGCTTCGAAATAATTCATACTAAACTCTACTTATATTAAAAGTACATTTTTATATTCGCTCACAAAATTAAGGAGAACCACCAAGGACATTACGCGATTAGAAAAAATCCTCATATTTTCAAATTAGAAGAAAAATTAATTAATGCATTAATGAATAATATTATTGACCATGTAGGCAATGGATATTCTGGTTCTTCGTCAAACATTTCGTTACAGTGGAGACGTTATCGCTTCCACGATGAGCATCAAGGTCGGCATTCATATATATTTACATTTCATTATTTAGTTTTGAGAAACAAATGTGCTTACTAAATTCATTAAAACCGATACCATCATTTTTCATTTGTAAATAACATGTAAGCACCTTTTACTTTTACTAAACTAATTCGATTTCTCCTTCGAAAGATTATAAAATTTTTTTAATTATAGTCTCACTAACAGGCTAAAAGAAGCTTACAATTTTTACTGCAAAAGGATTCCTGTTGAGACAAATGAAATTCCTCTCAAACTTATATTTAAGACAAAATTCCATTTACTTTAAAAAAGATCCTTTTGTCACAATTAAATGTGTACTCATTTGGGGTAAAATTCAAATAAAGTTTGAAATAAAATGGCAGTGAATACAGAGTTCAGAGTAAATCGCAGTTCATTAGATTTGCGTATAGCTTAAGAAATCTACGTAAATTGTAGATATGTTATTATATTTACCGATAAAATTGAGGAGAGCCGCTAAGGTTATTAAAAATGTAGAAACCATATTTATGTTTTCTAAACAGAAGAAAAATTAATTAATGTATCAATGGAGAATATTATTCACCAAGTAACTAATGAATATTCTGGTTCTTCATCAAACGATATTGTAATGGTAACGTCGTGATCTCTTATACTCTAAGCGTCATGGATATCGTTCACAGCTGTTTACATTTCATTAGTCAGTTTGAGCGAAACAAATAAACTTACTAAATTCGTTGAAACTGATGTCACGATATAAATTCTTTTACGCTTACAGCAAAATGATAATGGTTTAACATGGTTGTGAGTTCAAGTATAATCATTTTATCATAATTTTCAATCTACTTCGTAGATAATTCATTTTTCGGTTCATAATGTCGAGTTTTTCGCAGAATTTGGCCGTTTGCTTACATAAAAATATTACCTTAATAATCAAAGTATTGCTCATCGTTTTCTATAACTTTTCCCCATATTTTTTAGCAATGCGTGGATTCCTTCCCAAAAGCTCTGTTCTTTTTTAGAGGCCAACCATTCATCGAGCCAAATTCTCACTTCTGCGTAAGACTGGAAATTTTTCTCTGAAAGTCCGGGCTGCATCGATCGAAATAAGTGGTAATCCGATGAGGCCATATCCGGTGAATACGGCGGATGGGGTAGCATGTCCCATTTAATGTTTTCCAAATAGTTTTGGACTGATTTCGAAACATGAGGCCGTGCATTGTCATGTTGAAAAATGAATTTCTCGTGTCTCTTTGCGCGTATTCTGCTCACTTCCCCTTCAGTACTTCGTTTAATTGAATTATTTGTTGTCGGTACTGTTTTCCAGTAATCGTTTAACCAAGTTTCAGCAGTTGTAATACACAGCTCCCCTATTGTCTGACCAAATACACAGCAATGCCTTCTTCCCATGTATGTTATCAAAATTCATCCTATTTTCATCACCTGTCACAATTCGATGCAGGAAACCTTTTCTTTTCTGTCTTAGTAGCGGAATTTCACATATAGGTTTTCGCCTTTCAATATCTCTGTCTTTAGTCAATATGGAACCAATTTCCCTACCTTCTGGACCTTTCCCAATGCATGTAGACGTTCGGAAATTGTGGATTGGGCAACATTTACTGCATTTGCTATTTTCTTTAACGTTTGCCTTGAGTCTTCATCCAATATAGCTTGCAAATCTTCGTGTCAAAACTTTCTGGGCTAACCGGGACGCTCTTCGTCTTCTATATTGAAGTCACTAGTTTTAAACCGTTAAAATCATCGTTTACAAGTTTATTGGATTACACAATTTTTCCCGTAACTTTCAATGACACTCCAGAACAAACTGGCCTTTGGTGGCTTATGTCGAACCTTCAAAACGCCATAGGCGCCATGCGTCTATACCAACAATTGTATAAGTAACGCCATCTTTCAGCAAAATAGACATTATTAAGCGAAACACTATTAATTAAAATTTCCATGTTTTAGTCTGAAATCTGAGGAACAGTATGAATCATTTTAATTGAAGTAAAAAGTAATTAATGCATTAAAAAATAATTTTAATAACAACATAACTAATGTATATTATATTTCTTTATCGGGCTCTATAGTATATTCTATTATCTCCTAGATTACTACAGGGAATAAATTGATTCGCAAAAAATTCGCAGATCTGTTTTGGGTGCACAATTCTTGTCGGCTTACATTTTTCTTATCTTGAATATCTTTACAGCGAAATAGAATTCTTGCTTGTCATATATGCATATTCTTTCACGTTTGAGTCGAAACAATAATTATTTTCTAAGAAATGAAATTTCGAAAAAATGTTCTCGTTGTAAGTCAAAATAATTGTTCTCGCCTTGCCCATGCTTAGAATTTTTATTTTGTAATAAAATTTACTTTTACCATTCAAAATTGCACTTTGTTTGGAAAATTACCTATAATTACCTCTTTTGCTGCTGAACTCTAGCAATAAAATGTTTTATTTTTGCCAATAAAAATACGGGTCACTTAATCAAAGACCTTGCCGTTTCTCGGTTTTTACTTGTCAGGTAGATATCCTGGTTAAACTGAATTTAAATAGTCAGATTACGAAAGTGATAAAAACTTTGCTATAAACTAAAAAAAGGTTAGTTAATGCTGTTATTATTTATTATCTGAACGACTAATACTACTGATCCATTATTTTGGTTTAAAATTAATCCCTTTTTTTGAAAATGTTAATGTTTAATTAAAAATTCGATTTTTATGGATGGAAATTTATTGTTTTAAAGAATTGTTATACGATTAGGCCTTTCCCCTTTTATAGTGGGCGTGACCCAGGTGGCTCATGATCTGCGAACAGCCTCTTTCCCAGAGCCCACGCCTGCCTCATCATCACGTTTTCGCTTTTCACTGTCTCTTCATATGACCATCCACTTCCTCATTGATCCAAAACAAGAAGCCCAGGTACACAAACTCTTTCACCTCTTATACCGCTTTTCCGTTCACTTCAACTTCCCTCCCTTATCTCTCCCACCTCCTTTCCTAAACACCACAACCTTTTTCTTGTCCGCATTTCACTTTATCCCATTTCGGTCCAAGTGTCTTTCCAACCTTCTCATCATCTCCTTTAAAGCCTCTTCGCTGTTTACTAGTAGCACTACATCATCTGCAGATGCGAGTGACCATATCCTGACTCCTCCTATCCTAACTCCTCCAATCACCCAGGCTACTAGCTTACTTTCCATATCGGCGATTAAAAATAAAAAGGGTCGGTCTAAACAAACATCCTTACCTGAACCCCCTCTCCGTCCAAAATATACGTTTCTTACCCTCTCGATTGGGCCACTCACCACTCCCCTATTTTCCATGGCATCCCGCAACTACCCCCTATCCAAGGAAGGGAACGCGCCTTTTGTGTCTACTAAAAACGCGTACACTTTTGCACACATTTCAGATAATACTCTGACCACCATGTGCTGCAAGATTCAGAACGCGCGTATTTTTTGAACGCCGTATTCATTACCGTAATTCCTCTTTAATTTTCCTGCCTCTTCCTATACCCCTTGTTCTACGCTCTTGGAAATCCCTTCTCTCTCCATATATTTTTACTACCCACTTTAGCCTTTTCCTTACATCTTGTACGCTAAACACCCCCACTTCGTTCTCGGCTTCGCTCAGCCCTCCTACCTTAGACCTTTTCTACGTACTCGTTCCTTTTCGCAGTTCTTCCCTTCCGCTTTCTGTACTCCCTTTTCATCTGTATCTTCATCATCTTACATTCCCTATCCCACTGCGGCTTCAACATTTCTTTCTCCTTCTTTCTAAATGCCTTCTTTTGCACACACCCTTTCACTTTCTCTTTTAAATCCTCCCATATCTCTTCCACTGCCTCCCCTTCATAGCTCACCTCTCTCAACTGCTCCTGATACTTCTCTATCGTCTCCCTTTCCCATGAAACCATCTCCCCTAACGGCCATTCTTCCCAGCCCTGCTATTCACCACCCTTTTTCTTCACCTACAAACTTAATGGCTGATGATTTGATTCGCCACCGTTCAACCTCTATTCTCCATCCAGTCTCATAGAATCTCCCCCTCTTTATTGGTCAGTTAGTCTTCCACCCTTTCTTCAATCCTTTCGATCCCATCCTTATGACATGAGGATCCCCAACGTCTGAAATAATTCCCCCGCTAGCCCTCCCTTCAGGCAATGAATGAATTATTAAGCATCGCTGTAGTACTTTGAATGAGACTTATAAATATGAACTCATTATAGTAATATGTAGCCGAATTAGAACGATTTCAGTTCTAAAACTACATTTTCAGCCAATTGATTTTTTGATTTTGTAATTTTTTTTAAACGCTCGGACAATACTTTCACGCATATATAAGCATCAGGCTGGTTTTTGCATCCAGCAGCTCAATTATCCATACTAGCAGACCCGGCCACGCGTTGCTGTAGTTCACTTATAATACGTTGAATTTATATTATACTAAACTTGTCAATCTATTGCACCTATCCTATACTTTAAGTTGGACCAAATTACACTCAGTGTACGAAATTTTATCAAGATCGATTAAGTAATATTTAGCCGAATTAGAACGATTTAAGTCCTAAAACTATATTTTCAACCAATTGATTTTTTGATTTTGTAATTTTTTTAAAACGCTCGGACAATACTTTCATGCATATATAAGCATCGGGCTGGTTTTTTCATCCAGCAGCTCAATTATCCATACTAGCAGACCCGGCCACGCGTTGCTATAGTTCACTTATAATACGTTGAATTTATATTATACTAAACTTGTCAATCTATTGCACCTATCCTATCCTTTAAGTTGGACCAAATTACACTCAGTGTACGAAATTTTATCAAGATCGATTAAGTAATATTTAGCCGAATTAGAAC
>NC_046664.1:78917193-78923131 GCF_010883055.1 Belonocnema kinseyi | reverse complement strand
AAAACAGGCGCGGATCCAGAGGGGGCGATCGGGGTGATCGCCCCCTTGAGCTTGCGAAATAATACGTATAAGGCGTTCTGTAAAGTTCGAATTGAGAACCTTTTTTTTTAGTCCTCAGTATAAGGTTGGTGGCGCCGCTCCTCCCCCCTGTATGATATCTGTGGATCCGCCGCTGTACGTAAAATATATAATATCTTAAAACTAAGTTTAACGACTAAATGAATTATCAAGCACCTTATATTAAATGAAATATGAATAATTATGGAGTCCTTTACTGTGGTACAAGTGGATTTTACCAAAATTAAAAATATAAAGGCATTTGCCCAACAATAATATTAAACAAATTACATGTATGTAGCAGAATTTTAACTTTTGTTAATTAAATTAAAGCCGTCCAAGAGATCGGTTCACTACAGCGTATGCGGTATATTTGATTTACAAATACTGGGTATATTTTATTTTTATAAAAAGTTTGAAACAGTTTCAATAATATTTGCCCAATTTACGACGATTAATTTCTTTAAAAATAATTGAACTGACGTTTCGAATTTTTACAGGGAATTAGCCGAATAAATTTAAGTTGGTCAAGTCCATAGCCAAGTAGGTTAGAAAAACGAAGACTGGCAGGTGGAGTTATGGACACAGCTTGAGGTGACGGGGACCTTTCACGAAGAGGGGAAAGAGAACTGGTGAAAGGATGCTATCTATTGTAAGAAGAAGATGGTTCGGCACGAGAATCACTTGAAATAGTAGCACCATTTGGCAAACATTTGAACTGTGAACTTATCTCTGTAAGAAGAAATAGGCCATTACATTTTTTGTTAGAAACAAATTTTTCTGCATTAAAAATAATAATCTTCAACTGTACAATCTGTACGCAATTAGAAAGTTACAGCTGATCATATATTCCATTTTTAATAATAGTGAATGAAAATTATTACTATTGGTGCATATAATCTATTTTAATTGTATAAATGCAAATATATAATGACATTCTGATAATTCTGATAATGACATGACTAATCTATTTTAATTGTGTAAATGCAAATATATATGACATTCCTTTTACCAGCCCTACTTATCATGATAGCTTTATTGTTAATAATTAAGCAGTCAGTAATTTCAATATTTTCAGCAATAATGCTTTATAAATCCGAATTTTTTTCTTCTTTTTTTTAATTAACTAGAAGCCAAAAAAGCTATTAAAGAAAATTATAAGAATCCTCGATACATAAAATTTGAAAGAGATATCTTAGATTCCGAAACCTAGAATTTCATAAATGTCTTGCACAGGTAAGATTAGATAGAACTTGCTTCAAGATTTAATAGTCAAGAACTTCAGGATTTCTACATAAACGAAATTTGATAGAAGTGTCTATTAAACGTGATATCATTTTCTATTAGAACCATAGCTACCTCGATTATGCGTATGTTCTTTACTCTTCCCAAAATTTGTCAGAAGGTTCATTGTTTTGGGCGGCATACCCGATGATATTTCTGTGAAAAGACCAAAAATATTGTGTTTTTGTAATGATAAAAATTTATTTGATAAATTTCTGCAGTAGAAAGGATAAAGCACAATTTTAATGAGAAATTTAGTGTAAAAATATATAATTTTTCGACGGTAAGACATACACAAATTCTCTATTTTTAATGAATAAATTCAGTTTAAATTTGTACTCATTTGGAACAAAATTCAAATAAACTTCAAAAGAAAATGGCAATGAAGATAAAGTTTAGATTAAATCGAAGTTCTTTTGATTTGCAGATAACTTAAGAAATCTACGTAAATTATAGATACGTGATTATATTCACCAATAAAATTTAGGAGAACCGCCAAGGTTTTTTACGAGAGTAATGAATGAAAATTTCTTTTTATGCTTGAAAAATAATTTTTTAACAAATAATAATTTCTCTATTCTATTTATTTATATAGATTTGTTGAAACATAATGTTTTCTTCACACACGAAAAAACGAGTTAATGTATTAATAAAGAATTTTTCTAACAAAGTAACTAATTAATATTTTAGTTTCATTTCAAGTTTTATATTACTACACTTATTACTTTATAAATTACAACAGGGGTCAATCTTATCCATCTCAGATATTTGAATTTAAAAAATGAAATATTGAAAAAAAGTTCTCGTTCTAAGTCAAAATAATTGTTATTGTTCGGGTTATTGTTTAATTATATTCATTTGTTCATTCCTCGTCTTAATTCGGAACCATAAATCTCTTAGAGGATTCATTTTTGCAAAGTATAAATTATAACTCCTTACCAAAATCCATGCCCCACCCAGAATGATCATTTTTTAAACAAATTTCACTATTGCATTTTAAAAGTGTAATTGTTTTGGAAAATTCCTTTTTCTAAGTCAGAAATATGATTTTTTCCCATTCTTTGCTTTCTTACGAATCTTCGAAATAGGGTCTCATTCACATATTGAAACCATTCTTTTCTCGTCTGCCTCTGGGCACACTTCCATTTACTTTAACTGGGTACACTTGTTTTGTTAGTCGCTCATCTTTAATTCTGTTAACAAGCAAAAAAAAATCATAAGGAATTTCTTTTAGACATATCAGCATGTGTCTGCTCTACACCACGTTCTTTGAGGATTATCTCACTGATCACTCAACCCATCAATGTTTCACAAGGTTGCCTCTAGACGAGTCTGGTCCTGGTGAGGCTCTCCTCCAGGTGTTGTGTTGATAGTAGGAGGGCAATTCAATAGTAATCTGGCCACGGTAAGAAGCAGTAGACTCCGCACAGAGAAGAGACGACACCTACGATAGATAATATGAAAGCCACATGCACAAGACAAATACCAGTATAAAATTTTAAATTAGTGAAATATTAATGCTTAAGGAACGATCGTACATTTGCAGGGTCCGCGGTCTAAACCTGTTAACTGCTAATAGTATCTCATAAGAAATCCTTGTTTTTTTCTGACACCGGCGCAGTTTACTCGTAGAGCTGGGTAGTCAGATGAATTTCAGTGTGCGTGCAGTTAACTGTATGTGGGTGTCGAAAGTTATTTGTGGTTATTCTCACGTCATCTTCGAAGCTGTCATAGATCGCTGTAAAAACGAAGGTCAGCCAAGCTTCTCGATTACTAAGACTCAGAATATAGTTGCAAAAAACAATCTTACATTTTTGCAACCCATCTATTTTCAGCATGCTATTACAAACATTTTGAAAAGTGAAACTTGCCAGCAGCTCGAAAGGCAACGCAGAAAATCAGTTATCAGGCTTAGATCGTGGACTCTGCATTTATTTTGTATTAATATTTAGACGTAAAAGTACTGTAATTAGGTGAATGTGAATTCCTTTTTGTCAAAGTTCTTTTGACTTTAACGAACACATTGTCAGCGAGTATCTCATGCTTCGCATTCGACTTTTTTCAAACCATCACCTTTTTTATATTATGTTTAACATTATTATGTTAAATATATATTATATTTATTTCGTTAGTTTCTGCTAGTACTGCTTTTCGAGGAATTGCAAAATAATGTAGGCGAAACATTTTCATTTTCAGATTTTTTTAAAAATGTCCCGCTTTAATAAATTTACATTATTAAATTTCCTACTATGCATTGTTATCAAAACAAATCGCTCAAAATTATCGGACACTATCATGTGGACGGTTTATAAGATAATCAACCGGTTGCACGTTCCCATGTGGCTATGTTGTTTTGATTGTATTTCCTCCTTCCTTCCAATTAGTTAGAACAGAAATATGTTAAGTATGTGATTGATTAATGACTGCTTAGTAGTGATGATGTAAAAAGTGTGGGTGATATGGAGTGCATTCGCGAAAGCGTAGTCGTGGTGTAGTAATGTTGTGGTTGGCGTAATGTGACAGCCGGAAATTCGGCCCTGAGAGTGCCTGGTAAACAAAATAAAAGAAATTTTTGAAATGGATTCGGTGCTCGACCAGGTATAGTTTATTCATGAATTTTTAGATGAATCTAATTTCATTGGTCATGATTATTCACTTGATTTGGCGTGCTATAGAATACCACGTTACAATGTGTTGTATGAGCCATCATTTCATTGATTATAGGCGTCAACCTAGTGCTTCTAAGATACTTAATTTTCAATTTGACTTTGTTTACAAAATTGCGGTATTTCATTTAAAGACGTTTCCCTAAAACTTTAATAATTTACTCATTTATCATAAAAGAGCTAGGTGATGTGCATCATAAACTTATATATAAATTCGCTAACTACAATATAAAATATCTTAAAAACAATCAAAATATGCCTTTTTTAAAAATAAGTAGTCCAAGATTGTTTGTAGCATAAATTTAATGGTAATTAGAGACTTTCTGGGTTCTATATCCTAATTAATATTAAGGGTAAACATTATTGTACTTGGGAGTATATAACTAGGCAGCATGTCATGTTTGCGACATCCCGCATTTGCAAAAAGTCACTTTTTTCAAAATCTCATTTGCAGCATTTCACATTTTGGCACCTGGTCAGAAATTTTACTCTTAAAAAATATATTTTTACGAAAAATTTGAGTTCTTTGTTGATATTTCATCATATCAGTTAAATATTCACGATAAAGTTTAAATGCGACAATGAATTTGAAACTTTTATATTTCATTTGAAAAAACCAAGTGTTATCTACAAAATGTAAAAAGACCTTTGGATTAGTCTCGTAAGTATTTAGGAGTAGATCTTTTTAGGTGTTAATAATTCTTTTAACAATAGCATTATGTGTCATATTTATACAATTTTCATTAACAAAATAAGCATTATAAAGAAGAAAATATTGTAATTGTTTAACAAATTGTTGAAATAACAAAACTGGAAATGCACACCGAGATAATTGCGACACAAATCCAATGGTCTTTTTACTTTTTCTGTGTTACTCTTAGTTTAAAATAAAAATTATTTACAAGAGTTTCAAATCAATATTTAAAGGCGAACAACAACTGTACGCTGAACAACAAATACGCTAATTGTTTCAAAATTGTTAAGAAAATGTCACCTACATATTTCTGAGAGGAATGAAATGATGTACAAAAGTTCCGAATTTGTAGCAATGAATAACCAATTCACTAAGAAAGTAAATTACTTTTGGTCTAATAGATTGAATTTTTTCAGGGTTTCTTTATCAATTGTAATACATTTGGATTTCATTAGTTTGGTTATTAAACATTTTTCTTAAGTAATATTTTCGAATCCTCTCCTCCCCCTGAATAGTCTTACGTAATTTAAAGATAACCCATTATATGTATTTTATGGTACTAATTCCGTCTCAATAAGGGCACTTTTGAAATTCGATTTCTTCATCACACATTCTGGATTATTTTAAAAGAATTAAGACTAAACTCTACTTGTCAAAGTGGGACGATGGTCTTGGGGGCTAAAGTGCAAGCTTTGACCCCACTCCGTCTCCAAAATACGCCTCAGTTTCAGCTAGGAGCTCCTCATTTGAGTAAAAACGCTTACCGGTGAGCCATCTCTTCAGGTTAGGGAAGAAGTAATAGTCGCTGGGGGCGAGGTCTGGTAAATACGGTGGCTGAGGAACTAATTCGAAGCCGATTTCATGCAATTTTGCTTGTGCAACTAAGCATGAATGAACAGGCGCATCGTCGTGATGATAAAGCGGTTTTTTCTTCTTCAAATGCGGTCGTTTTTCGGCGATTTCGATTTTCAATCGGTTCAATAATGATAAATAGTTTGCTCCGGTTATGGTTTTACCTTTTTCAAGAGAGTCCACGAATATGATGCCATGTGAATCCCAAAATACGAAGGCCATAACCTTTCCGACCCATTGTTGCGTTTTTGGACGCTTCGGAGCACTTTGGCCCGGTGGGCCCCTGTTTTGCCTGTTGAGTTGACTCAGGAGTGTAGTAGTGGATCCAGGTTTCATCCATGGTTATGAATCGGCGCAAAAACTCGGTCGGCTTACGCGAAAATAA
>NC_046664.1:78826625-78917093 GCF_010883055.1 Belonocnema kinseyi | reverse complement strand
AGCTACCTCTCTCAATTACACTTTGGGATCATTCAACATCATATCATGGATTTTTTCGACATTTTCTGGTGTAGTGACCTCTTTTGGGCGCCCAGATCGTTCGTCATCAACTGTGCTCATACGGTCACAACGAAACTCGGTAAACCACTTATGAATCGTTCCAATGGACGGTGCAGAGTCCGGGTAATACTTATCCAGCTTGGCCTTGGTCTCGGATATCGTTTTCTTGCGAAGATAGTAGTGTTTGATCGAAACTCGAAACTCAGATTTTTCAATATTAAAAAAACTCGGAGGTTAGTCGCTTCTCAGTGCTGTAACTTGTAAATGCGTAAACATAAATGGCTGAAGTTTTGACAGGCGTCATTTGAAGGATCAATCTCGACGAAAATGGTTCACATTAGTGAATACTAATGCCATCTCTTAGAATTTTCAGGTAGTTATCAGACTGCCTAGTATTTTAGATATTATTACATTCGCCAATAAAATTGAGAAGAAACACCAAGCACATTACGCGACTAGAAAAAATTCTCATATTTTATAATTAAAAAAAAATTATTATATTGGTGAATAATATTATTCACCACAAACAATCGATATTCTGGTTCTTCGTCAAAAAATTTCGTTATCGTGCAGACGTTATCTCTTCCACTAAAGGCATCATGGACGTCATTCACAGATATTTATATTTCATCATTAAGTTTTAGAGAAAAAAATGTACTTACTAAATTCATTAAAACTGATATCATAATTTGAAAATATTTAACTTTTAGGGCAAAATAATAATGGCTCCATAAATCGTGTTTTAGCATCAGGAACAATAACTCGAAAGGTAATGATTTGTTGTAGTACAGTAAGAGCAGAATCCACTCTTTTAGACCACTGATAGATAGGATTGGGAACAGTTCCCGACGAACATTAGGAGAGTACGCTTCGACGTGTACAGCTAAATTAGAGACGTGGACACATGCCAGTACTAGAAGAACCGTTGAACGGTGGATCTCATTTACAGGGACAAGGCATGCGAGATACAATACTGATGCTGAAGCAAGAAACATAGACCGACTTTTGCGCTGTAATCGAGAAAGTAACAGAGACACTAGATTAGACAAGCTGATCTCTTAAAGCCCGGATGCTATTCTCGGCACTCTTAAATTTCAGCAAACGTAATCAAAGAACAACATGGTGTGACTGCTGCAGCCGTGGAATAGAGTTTTTACATACAGGCCAACGGTAACCTAATAACGACTTCAGTTGACACCACTGTATGTGAAATCGTTGACTCGGGGTGTCCGTGAAAAGGCGTGCCATCACCCCTGCTGTGTTTTTCCATAGTGTATGAAATGCTTCATCTTCCCACGATTCAATGCTAACGTGTTATGATCTACGCAGATGATATACTGCTTATCGTGTGGGGCCAGCATCTGGATGCGGTTTTATTCACTAGACGGTATAAGTGGGGACAAACAAGTACACTTAAATCGGGAGGACTACAACTGAAAATCAAAGGACGAAGTAAATATTTTGAGTCTTCCTGAATAAGTAGCTATTATAGATCGAAAACCTGGTAAGCAAATTCAAAAAGCTAGTAGAAACTATATGCCTCTGTAGGAAAGCCACAGGGAAAAGTTGGGTCTGGAAGCCGGGCAGACCTATGTGGATCCACACAGCGTTATGCGAGACACAGGCTAACCCATGCTGCAGTGGTCTATCACTATGTAGGTGGTCTATTACTATACTATTAGGTCGAACTTTCTGCTGTGAAGTCTCGATTGGAAACAATCAGGGGACTGATTATAAAAGGCGTCGTGGGTGTCTCGAAGTAGACACCCACAATGTTATTGAGGGCTCTAACCAGATTCTAAACCATCCGTCTCACCGTCAACGCCGTGGCTGTTAAGGCGAGCTGGAGATTAAATTTGATAAACGGCGGGAGGATCTCGAGAGTAATGCGGATCTAAACCGAGATCACAAGTATACCGAACCTGAGAATGGTCAGGGACAATTCACCTACTCGCTATCTCTTCGAAAAGAAGTATCGTGTTAGCCTATCCACAATGGATGAATGGGTTAACGGCAAGACACACCTGCTGAGGGTGTGTCACAACTAGTTGACGTATAGCACCAGAAACAAGGAGAAGACAGGGGCCGGTGTATATCGTAAAAGGTATGGATTAGAGATCACAAACCCGGAGGGGTTCTACGCCACTCGCCTACAATTTGAGATTATAGGCATGATCCAGTGCGCCTACAAGGGACAACAGAGTACGGTACTAAAAGAAACATCCGTATCTGCTCAAACAGCAAGCATGAAAGGCAAAACGATATAGTAGGTCTGGAAAAACTAGCATCATAAAAAAAACTTCACTTATACTGGAGCCAGTTGTAGGCATTTCCAGTAGGTTAGTCACTGAACAATATACAGTTGGCTGACCAAAGGGCATCAGAATCATAGGTCGCGCAGAAAGCCTCTTCTGTCGTCTGTCACAGGAATCATAAGACAGTTATTTATACCCATTGTCAGTGGCCCACGATTGTGGCTAAACGTTTGAGACTCGCAGACAGCAACTGTATCAGTGAATCAAAAATATCGACCAAAAGAATTGCTGCACTCCTCGCTGTACGGACAGTTCCTTGAAGTCACACTTAGGCTCACAACAAGACGCAATAGTATCACTCAAGTGTCAGCACCCCCTACAATCTGAAATTTAGTTTCAGCATAAAGTGATAACTCGTGAGCTTGATGTATATTTTTAACCACATCAAGCTGCAAGTCACTGTAAGGCGCTAAATATATACTAATGGCATTATTGTGCGACTAGACTCAATAACATTTTTAGAGCCATTTCAAAATTAAATTATATGTCAATTTCCCGCGAACAATAGAAGCCCTAAAGAACAACATAAGAGGTAAAATTAAGGCCGTTCACCTCAATTTATGGGAGTGAGTCATCAAAAATTTCTACCGTCGGATGCAGGCCAGTAATAGGAACCGTGATGGTCAAATGAATGATATCACTTTTCATATATAAATGTGTATGGCACTTAAAGAAGAAATTCTTGCATAAAACAGAATTCCGGTCAAGACAAATGAAAATCCTGTTCACCTTATATTTTTAAGGAAATTAAATTTACGAAAAGAAAGATCCTTTTGTAACAAGAGAACATTTCTCTGAGTGGGTGGAAAATCAACCTTTTTGGATAAAAATAAAGCATAAAACTCGTTTATAAGAACAATTCCATTCGCTAAATTTTTGAAAATTATTCCAAAACCTATAACCCAATAAATATCGCATTTACTGCTAGAAAATAAAAATTTCCATTGAACGGATTGTAGAAAAAGGCTCATGAAAACTTACAGTATTGTCCAAGTGGTTAATGATGATATTTCTTTAATAAGAAAATCAAAAAAGCTGCAGGCAACATTTTTGTGCATGGACATGTATTTCAAGCACTAACTGATATCTTTAAAGTTCCTGGAAATTTGTTGATAACTTATAGAAGGTGTTCCACTCACAGTAGAAAAGATCTTTTTTTTAGCGCAACTACAATACAGTATCCTGTTTTTTGTCACGATAAAAATCACTACATTTGATGCCTATTTCAGATCAAATATTCGACTTAGAGACCGAAACTACTATAAAGGAAAAATTTTGCAGATTTGATAAATTAAATTACACAGATTTTTATATTATCCGATGTTACCATAAGTTGGCTTGTTGTCATAATTAAAATATAAAGAATTCAACTTCTTGTTCAAAAATTAATCTAATTAATAATTAATCAATTTTATTTAAAATTAGTTTTTCTTTGTATAATGAAAATTTATTATAATATTTAATATTTTGTTAAAGTATGTTAACAAAAAATTTAGTTTTTTGTCAATGTTTCATAATATCAGTTGAAATTTCACGACATTAAAGTTAGCCTTTGAGTATGATTTTAAAACTTTTGTATTTCATTTAAAAAAACTAAGTGTTATATAGAAAAAGTAAAAGGACCTTTAGATTCGTCTCGGGAGTATCTCGGAGTGCATTTTTTGTGTGTAAATAACTTGTTAAACAATTGCGTTATGTCTTATACTTGTAAAATTTCTATATACGAAATAAGCAATATAACCAAGCAAATAATGTAATTGTTAAACAAATTGTTGAATCAACAAAACAAGAAATGTACGCTAAGATCTTCCCGACACAAATCCAAAGATCTTTATATTTTTTCTATCTAAATCTTTGTTTTTTTTATTCAGAAAAGTTTCAAATTAATATTTACGCGCAAACAGAAACTGTACTTTGAGCAACAAATGCGTTAGTTGTTCAAAAAGTTGTATAAAAATGTCACCTGAATATTTTCGAGAGGAATGCAAGAATGTACAAAAGTTCTGAATCTATATCTGTGGCAAACTTCTATGTCCTGCAAATTTTTGTCTTTTTTTAAATGAGAGGTATTCTTTTGAAACTTAGCTTTTCATTTTTGTCATAAAATTCATCTCCATGGTGGAAGATCAACCCTTTTTATTGCAAATGAAGTTTAAACCTCTGTTATAAAAACAATTGCTTTCGATAAATTTTTAACATTAATAAAAGACCTATTGCGCAATAAATAATGAATTCAGTACAAAGGAAAATTACTTTTGCTCTGTTAGATGGAATTTTTGCATGGCTTTCTTATCCACTGTAATATCTTTGGATTTCATTATTTTTGTTAGTAAACATTTTTCCTGAGTAAGATTTCCTAATCCCTTCCTCCCCATAAATTATCTTACGTAACTTATGGATGACTCCTTATATGTACTATATGGTGCTAATTCCGTATCAATGGGGACAATTTTCGAATTCAATTTCTGCATCACACATTCTGAATTATTATGAAAGAATTAAGACTAAACTCTACTTGTTTCAGAGATATATTATTATATTTTCCAATAAAATTGAGGAGAAACGCCATGGACATTACGCGACTAAAAAAATTATAATATTATCTATTAATAAGAAAAACTTAATTAATGTATAAATGAATATTATTATTTATCACAAATAACGGATATTCTGGTTATTCGTCAAAACATTTCGTTATCGTGTAGGCGTTATCTCTTCTACTAAAGGCATCAAGGACGTCATTCGCAGATATTTACATTTCATTATTTAGTTTTAGAGAAAAAAAATGTACCTAATAAAATCATTAAAACTGATGTCACGACTTCAAAATATTTAAAATTTAGGGCAAAATAGTAATGGCTCAATAAAATGTAATTTGACAGCAGGGACATCAACTCGATAGGCAATGATCTTTTTAATACCTAATCATTACAAATTCAGATATCATTAAGGTAAGGAATACGCCAACAATCGAGACAATTTCATGAAAAGGATATTGAGAGAGGAATCCACTCTCTCAGACCACTGACATATAGGATTAGCAACATTTCTCCACGGAAGTAAGGGGAGCACGCTTGGAGGTGCTCAGGCAAATTGGAGACGTGGACATCCAGAAGATGGCTACCAAAATTTTCACAAGAGCCATCCTATCTTCTTATGAAAGTAATTGTCAACTCACAAAAACCCGAACGGCTGGGGACACACACTGCTTGAACGTACAATCAATGAGCTTCCTGAAAAGTCAGAGAGATTTATACATTCCAGTACTGGCAAAATAGATAAACGGTAGATCCCATTTGCAGGGACGAGGCATGAATTCAAGGTTACAATATTGATGGCAAAGCAAGAAAGATGGACCGACTCTTGCGCTGACATTGAGAGAGGAGCAAAGAGGCTAGTTTAGAGAAGCTGGATGCTCTCTTGATACTCGGATGCTATTCTCGGCACTCTTAAATTGCAGCAAACGTAATCAAAGGACAACTGAATAAAAAGGCTTCTCGATTAAAACCATTACTAATATCGAAGGCGTAGTTAACTAGACCTCTAGAGAGGTGATCAGGATGGCCATGATTACACATTTTGTGAATTTTGCAGCTGTGGAATGAACTTTTTACATATTGGCAAACGGAAACCTAATAACGACTTCAGTTGACACCACGTCATGTGAAATAGTTGACTCGGGGTGTCCACGGAAAAGCGTGCCATCATCCCTGCTGTGTTTTTCTGTAGTGGATGAAATGCTTCATCTTCTCACGAGTCAGGGCTAACGCGTCATGGTCTACGTAGATGATGTACTGGTCTTCGTGCGAGATCAGCATCTGAATGCGGTTTGATTCACTAGGCAATAAAAGTAGGGACAACTGAGTACATTTAAATTGGGAGGACTACAATTGGAAATCAAAGAACAAAATTAATATTTTGAGTCATCCTGAATGAGCAGCTATTATAGATCGAAAACCTGGTAAGGAAATTTAAAAAGCTTGTAGAAACTATATGGCTCTGTAAGAAAGTCATAGGGAAAAGCTGGGTCTGGAAGCCGGAAACATGTGTGTAGATTTACACAGCGTTCCTGTAAGACACAGACTAGCCTATGCTGCGGTGGTCTGGTGAAGCAGGGTCAAACTATCCGCTGTGAAGTTTGGACTTGCTAAAAAAAAAGAATTCCTGTTGAGACAAATTAAAATCCTGTCACCCTTACATTTTAAAGGAAATTCCATTTACGACAAGAAAGATCCTGTTGTAACAAGAGAACATTTCTCTGAGAATGTGCAAAATGAACATTTTGGGATAAAAATGAAGCATGAAACTCTTTTATAAGAACAGTTACATTCCCTATATTTTTTTCAAATTATTGCAAAACCCATAACCCAATAAATACCTCATTTATTGTTAGAGAGAAAGAACTTTTCGTTGAACAGATTTAATTTCTGCTGGGTTTTACTCTAAATTTTAATATATTTCGATATATAGATTTTCATATATTAAATTTGTACTTCATTTGGGTTAAAATTCAAATGAAGTTTGAAAGAAAATAGCAATGAATATTCTGGTTCTTCATCAAAAGATATCATTATCGTATATTCGTTATATCTTACACTCTATGCGTCAACGATATCATTCACAGATGTTTACATTTCATTAGTAAGTTTTAGAGAAAAAATATACTTACTAAATTTTTTGAAACTAATATCACAATTTTTTAAATCTTTTACGAGCAGAACAAAATAATAATGGTATACTAAAATGTATTTCATAAAAGAAATTCGTCTTTTATGGTAGAAAATTACCCTTTGTGGCTCAAAAAGTATCTTGCCTAACTGTTTTCTTACAAAAAAATTTCTCTTTGTCTGAAATAAATTTTTAAATAGAAAACTGAATTATTTCATTCTTATTTCAATATTTATGTTATTTAGTGGAAATCTGAACTATTTGCAAGAAATTAATGTTTTATTTAACAAATAAATATTTTTATAGGAAAATTGGACTTTTTGAATAAAAATTAATCTTTGTTTGTTGAAAATTCAACTAGTATTAGCCTAAATTTATCCCTTTGATTGAAAATTGAACTATTTTGTTGAAATTTGATTTTTAGTTTGCAAAACGACTTTTTTCCTGGAAATGTAAGTATTACGTTTTCGTTTGGAAATTGATGTTTTTATTTAACAATTCATATACTTAGTTTTAAATTCCTGCACTTTGTAGAAAAGCTGTCTTGTTTGGTATAATTTAGAATTTCAAAGTTAATTTTTGGACCGCATTAGATTGCTAAGAAGGTTTATTATGAAATTCCTTGAAAAAATCTTCTATTTTGCAAATACAATCCATTGAATCTTAAACTATTTGAATAAACCGGTATTTTTCGATTAGAGGGAAATCATAAATTTTAATATTACTTTTCATCAAAACAGTTCAACTTCTCACCAAGAAGCTGAGTTTTTTTAACGCAAAAATATTAATATTATTAAAAAAATTAATTTGTTCAATTTAATTGTTATTTTTCAGGATTCAAACAAAAAATATGCATCCTCGCGTAAAGTATTGCTTTTTATTGGTTTTCAAACAATCTAATTTTTAATTTTTAATGTTACTGCTTATGATTCTCATCAACTCTAATCGAATCCAGCGTAGTTTGATAACAAAAAAGATCTTTTAAGTTTTCCCTTTTTCTTGTGCGAACAAAATTTGAAATTTCGATATTTTTTTAATACAAAAAATGGTTATAAGACATCGAATTTTTAAGTCTTAAAAAAACGTTCTCGAAAGTTTCAAAGTGCTCGAACTTTTAAAATTTATATCCAAACTAGATAGCCAAAAAGCTTGCTCGTCAGTTTTTGACACTAAAAGACTGGACAGCCGGTCATTTTTCCGATGGTTCGAGTGATCGCAAATTAAAATAGCAAATATCAAGGTACTGAAATTTATTAGGAGAAAAACTAATTTGCCAAATAAATAATTGATCGAAAATCATTTCGACGAAAGTTGAATGATTCGAAAATAGTTTTAGCGAAGATTAATTTATCTAAAATTCCATTTTACTCAAAGTTCAAATTTTAGAAGTCCTAATTTTCTGAGGTTCAGTTTAGCCAAAAATCAGTTTAGTGATAGGTGAGTTATCCGAAAATCATTTAAACGAAGGTTCAAATATCCGAAATGGTAATACTAACCTTTATTTGTTCTTCCTCGGTGCATAACCTTTAACTCAATTGGTCGTTTTTCTTTAACGTAAGTTATCCCTTCAATCAACTTGATTACGCATGATACGTATATTATACGTATCATAAAACATAGGAGTGAATAAGTACCACATTTTATTTTGAGTGTCTTTACAAGGGCTTTAATCTTTGACTTAAAAAAAGAGATCATGTTCCGTTACCCATCAGCAGAAAATGCTTTTCATTTTACGCGTCTCTAACAATGATGCCCGTAGTTTTCCTCAGAAACTATTAAGTGAATTTTAAGATAGTTTTAGATTACCCTTTTTTTTTAGTTCAACATTTCTTTTAATTGATAAGACGACCAGTAGGAATATGGTTAACGTGCTCTATTCTAAAATTACGTGTGACCAAACGAAGGCTGCCTACTGGAACTTCCGCCAATTCATCACATGCAATTAGAGCAAAAGTAATTTTCTTTTGTAGTGAATTCGTTATTTAGTGCGCAATATGCTTTTTTTATTAAGGTTAAAAATTTATCGAAAGCAATTGTTTTTATAACAGAGGTTTAAACTTCATTTGCATGCTTATTTTTTCTCGCTTTCTAGAGTGAGTTTGAGCATAATATTGATACATTCCAGCAAGGTCATTCATACTCTCTAATATTGCAAAGACGTCGCCCTTAATTGTTGTAAGCACAATTAGTTTTTGGATTGGTATAGGTCTATAATTATTTCTTCCTTCGAGAAATTAAATTAATTCATCTGCAGGAAAAGTGTATCTTCGCAGTTCGAACACCCGGTTTCGATTTCTATTTGGAATCAGCCGAATAAACTGTAGCTGGTCAAGTCCATATCCAGATCCGTCAAAAGAAGGAAGCCTGGTAGCCAGAGCTATGCTCCTGGAAGAAGAACTGGATCTGGAACCAAGTGGGGGCTCGGCAGGTGGAAGAGTCCTGACAGAAGAATGTTGATTGTTAGAAGAAAAAGAAGATTGTAGAAATGGGCCGCCATGTAAAATACCAGGATACGGGCGCCATTAATAAAGCATCAATGTTTCTGAATTTCCATAAGGTTTTCTATTATTTTTGTTGTCATAAGAAATTTATTGTGGATTCTTATTTTCAAAGTAGCGACTATACAAACATTTGTTATTTAATTCAATTTCCAAATATGGGTCACAATTTAAAAATCAAATGAAAAATGTCATTTTGATTTTCCACAACATATAAATTACACATAACTTCTTCAACTAGAAAGAAGTCAAGCGAATTAAAAAGAATTTTATGCAATTCATTGAATTAAGGTAAATGAGAGCGAATGGAGTTAGTGAATAAAAATCTGATAAGATTGATATAAATTCTAATTAAATTTGAAAGCCCACAGAGAAAATTAAAAGAAAATTTAAATCCGAAAAAAGATCCATTCAATAGATCGAACTCCAATAGAAATGCAAAGAATTCAAAAAAATAGTGAAAACTGTTTTTGCTTTCTGCTTTACTTTAATAATAGAAGCGAATAAAGTAATACTTTTATTTCAAAAAGCTAGTATAGTTACTTTATCTGAATATAGTGACTAAAATGGGAAATGAGAAAAAAAGTGGCTAAAAGTTACGTTATTGACTGTATGGTACCCGTGCATATTGATAGATGTAAGCGTAGGATATATTTCTCGTTATTTAGATTACACAATTAACTAAGAAATGTGATTCAGCGATCACTTGTTTTTTTCAAAGTAACTCACGCCTGACTGTGGTTTAGCTCCACTCTATAACTGTATGAGAATTCGCGATGACAGCCTACTGGAGTTAAGGTTCATCTGCGGTCAATAAGGTAACCTTGCCGCTTCTCAGGTTAATTTTGGTCTGTCTTCTATGAAACCGAGGAGGATTGTGTGCATATATTTCAGGAAGAATATCTGGACTGTCCAATATTGCAAAAATGTCACTATCGAATATTGATAAAACAATTTATTCTCCGTTTGGTATAGGTCTATACTGCTTCAGCCCTACGAGCAATTGAATTGATTTATTAGCAGGAAAAGTGTATCTTCGATGTTCGAATGGGCGTTGCGGATTTTTATAAGGAATGAGTCGAAGAAATTTAAGTCGATCAAGTCCATAACCAAGAACGTTAGAAAAAGGAATACTAGTAGGTGAAGTTATGGGCACGGCTTGAGGAGACCGGGACCTTTCACGAAGAGGAGAAAGAGAAGTGGCAGGAGAATGCTGTCTATCAGAAGAAGATGGTCCAGCAGGTGGATCACCTGAAATATAAGCACCATTAGGTAAACAGTTGAAGTGTGAACTTATCTCTACAAGAAGAACGAGGCAATTTAATTTTTTTTTTAAAACAACTCTTTTGGATTGCAGATTATAATTTAGAACTGTACAATCTGTTCGCAGACTGAATTGGTTAGTAGTGATGGCTTTCTATTTCATTCTTTCACATTGAGATTAGTGTTTCATCAGAAACTAACAGCTGATCATATATTGTCTTTGTGATAATAGTAATTGAAAATTACAAATATTAGGCCACATAATCTTTTTTAATTGCTTAAATGCAGGCCGCTATTCCAGCTTTTGAATAGAAGCCTGGGTAATATGCGAAAGTCATTACCAATGATTTAAAATATATGAAAAATAAAGTGCAGTATTGGTGAAATTTGCGAGTTTGCAAAGTCGACACCTTCGTGTAGAAATTTCGTTGAAAGTGAACAAATTCTACAAGGAAAACACCTTCTTTTTTGTGGAAAAGAAGAAGGCGATGAAAATACGGTGTCAATAATTGCCTATTGCTTACAAACATCACATTGAAAAAGAGACCCTTATGAAATGAAGAGCAAATTATCAAATGGTGTTGTGCAGAAAATTCTGTGCACGTGCAAAGCTGGATCCAGTCAGAAATGTGTATATTTTTTCTTCGTGTGTAATATGAATTTAGTTTTTTCCAATTCTAAGGTTATGTTAGTAAACGT
Organism: Belonocnema kinseyi; assembly: GCF_010883055.1. Classification (NCBI taxonomy): domain Eukaryota; kingdom Metazoa; phylum Arthropoda; class Insecta; order Hymenoptera; family Cynipidae; genus Belonocnema; species Belonocnema kinseyi. The sequence goes on along the minus strand of NC_046664.1, from coordinate 78,905,590 downwards.
TTCGCATGTTGTCTTGTTTCTTTTAATTCACTTAAAATTATTGACAATTTTGTACATTCGCATTATAATTTTAATTGTATGGTAAATGCATTGAGTACGTTATCCGCAGCTGATTTTGATTCGCTTGAAATTATGGATACTTGTTAATAAATGTTGCACAAGAATATGACAAATTTTTTATTATTTCTATAAGAATAAATAATGTTTCCGTAAAAACTGTGAACCTATTGCTGAAATTTCGACAAAATATATACGTTTATTTTAAATCCTCTTTACATTACAAAATGAATCGTGAAATTTACCAAAAATAATCTGCAACCCGTAAGCCGATAAATAAATATTAATCAATAAATGAGTTCTTTTTCAGAAGATATGATATACATTTCAGAAAGGACACTGATGAACTTGATTCAGCATCATGTAAAGACAAGAAATGTTCGTGGAGTCAACCACGAGCACTCTGTTTATAGCAAGACCAACCAGTCCCACTGCAGGATCATGCGTGTTTTGTTGAAAAATTTGAAGAGGAATATTCGGTTTCATGATCAGATGAGCAAACGGATGCCATTACAAACTTACTTTATAACTGCAACCCAGAGTCTGCGTTATTTAAAAAAATGTATGGATACACTTTTTTATTCTACTTTCCACAGAAAAAAGTCTGTACGACTTTTATCGTATCAACTTTTACTGACAATGATCACAAATTTTGTAGAAAATTAATTTGTAGATGGAGTTCCTCATCAGTTTTTATAGATTCACAAAAACTGTAAGAGGCTTACAGATCCCCACTTTTAACATTAACTCCTACATCTGAAGTTACTCTAAACGAGGACTCTGAGTAGATGTAAAGCGAGGAAGAAATGGTAAATTATCCACAAAATCGTGCTCCTCGGCCCTTTTCATTATCTCGTCAATTTCCAATTTTTTCTTTGCTGACGTTTTCTTGGTATCGACGGTTAAAGCAGGTAGATTGAGAGATGGGGTGACTGTTCTCAAAAGCACTTTCCTTTTGGAAGGTACAGTTGTCTCTATAACCAAATATCAATTTTTAGAATAAGCTGTTTAAAAAAATTATTTATTGTTTCCTGATTCATATTTTATAGCATCTTAACTTCGGGTTGGATGAAAATAATAAAAAAGGGAAAATCCTGAAAGTTTCTTATTATCCATATTCCATCTCAAATAATGCAGAGAGATCAAGTTTAGGATGACAAGAGAAATATGTTTAACAGATATTTTTTCAAAAACGAAAAAAATCGACATTGTACAAGCGAAGATTTCGAGTGCAGACGCCATAATGAATGAAAAAGTAAATATTTAGTTGATAGAATGTAACCTTTTAAGAAGTATAAAGGATTAGTTTCTAAACATCTCCATTTTAAAGTACTTTTTATACTGGATCTTTATTCTCCTTTTTAGTAGTTTACGCAAAAAGAAGAGGTTAGATTTTTCGATAAATAAAAATTCCTTGCTGAAAGTATGGTTTACATTAAAAAAGAATTGATAAGAAATGTATCACACATTGTCAGCAATATTCCCCAAAAGAATTGAAGGTTTAAAACGTGGACTTTTTGAGAAAATCCACTTTTAATATTTTCATCAAAATAGCAAAACAAAAAATCTGTAATTTTTCGACACATATTTTCAAATAGAGGGTTAACTTCAATCAATCTTTCCAATCAATCTTTTCAGGCTCTCGAAACGTATTTTTTATTGTCACAACTGATACACCGGGTTTAGGAAAACGGAAAAATCATAGCGTTTTATATTTTCTTGCTGTAGACGAAAAGGCAAACCCGCAGCAAAACTCTTTGATTTTCCTTTTTCTCGGCGAAAATTCTATAATAGAATTTTTTTAAATAACAAAATAAGCTTCTACTTAATTTTAAATAAATATCAGAAACTATCTGTTGTTTATTTTTGAATAAACAGTATTTTTCTGCGTATGCCCATGCGATGTGTCGAAATCTACCTGGAGACATCGGTTTCAAAATTCTGTCACCAGATGATGTATCGCAGCGCAGTGGATCTCAATACTGCATGGGTAATTTTTGGTCAGTAAGGCTGTAAATTTTATTTACATTTAAGCGATTGGAGACTATTTTGCTCAGAATTCTTGCTAAGACATAGGCAGGAGTATTATTATTATTTGAGAGCAGTTGTAGCCTCCAAAAGCTACGATCACGGTTCCTTAAAAGAACTAATCCCAACGCAACTGAAACGTGCACGTCTTTCACTCCTGCTCCTTCTGTCCAAGAAGGTAAGCAAGAACGGGAATTTTTCGCAAGACAAGATGCCGTTGAGTTTGGACGTGCAATGTAGCGCACCGTAATTTTTGACTGAATACTTTATCATCGGATCAACGTGCGTTATCACACAAAGCGTTTATCATAACAGTTAATCTTGGGCATATGAATTTGTTTATTTTGCGGGCAGTTTCTGTCAGAAAACTTCAAAACTCTTGTTTTTGGGTACAAGTTTCAGTGTGCTTGGCAAAATGGTGGCATGTGCGACTTGTGATGAAATGGTGGCGAAAGGAAACTTAGACTCGTTCGCTTGTGGCAAATGTGGTACAATGGCTCATTTTAAGTGCCTAAATATCTCAGTTAAAGACATTGACAAGTTAAAAAAGCAAAAGCAGTGGTATTGCTCTGACTATTCTCCAAAGGTCAAACAGCGGAAAAACAATTCGTTATCATCTGAAATAGCTGATGATGACGTAACAAAGCCGGGACGGATCTAGTATTTTTGGAGCCTGGGGTAGAAACTGTTATTATAAATGCAGTATCGAAGGCGTCTCAAATATTCAAAGTCGAGGAAACTACTGCATCGAACGTTAAAGATATATCCGACCTCCAAGCAACTACGAAAAAACTTAATTCTCAAATTGACATGTTTACTAAACAAGCATCGGCACTGGACCAAAAATGCAACAATTTAGAGCAAGCGGTGCTTGCTCGAAATTGCAGCTGCCACCCATTATAGTGGCCAAATTGACCAATTAGATTATGTCTGTCAACATAATCAAAAGCAGCAAAAAGAAGAGGAGTTTATCCAGCAAATATCGCGGAGAGGAGGAACATCAGCCTATCTAAATTAGAGAATATTTATCTAAATACTATAGACAAATTACAGTGCTGCGCTGGAGCTTAGAAGAGCAAAAAATATTAAATTTTTATGGATTGTGGATGAAAAAATGTACTGCCGTAAAGAAGAGGGGGCACCAAGAATCTTGCTTTCCAACCCACGTGATGTCGATCTCCTTCACCAGAAATTACTCGATTACTTCTGGAATTTCAGAAAGTGGGCCTGTCTCTCGCTTCTATATTCTTTTTATAATAATTATTATTATATACCCATTTATAGTATATTGGCTCATATTTATATTATTATGATTTTTTTTGACTTGCTAGCATGCTATATAGTGAGCTTTATATTTATATTATCGACTTGCATCGATTTTTTATTTCTTTGATTTGCTCGGACCTAGGCATTCCTAAATTTAAAAATTACCTACTGTCGCGCATTTTATTGACGAAACTTATACCTATATTCAACATTCTCCATTCTGTATGGATTAGCGATACTCACAGCAGGACTTTACTATGTTATATTTTGATTGCGATTTTAAACTCTGGTAACACAACTGTCTATTGCTCAAATGTTGCTCACTATTGTCGCGATTCGTATGTTAGATCATACAGTAATAACTATTTTACAACCTTTCGTGTATTGGCGAAGTTTGATTTGGAGTGGATTATTACTAGATCTCTCTCGCTCTTTCTCTCTCCTGGCTCATTATCAGGAATTTAAACCCTTTTTTCAGGCTTGCTTTTACCCCTGAATCTCGGTTTCTGAGACTTGTTTAACTCCTAACCATCCTTCCAGTATAAAGCCCTTGTTTATTACGTGGTCTCTCGTCGGGACAGGTGCGAAATAAGGTGGGGGGGGGGGGGGGGGGGGGTAGAGTCTGTCTCTTTTAATATAAAAGTCTTGGAGGTATTGTTAGGTGGGTGAGCCCAAAGGCGAACTATCGTACACTGGAGTTTCTATTAGTGGAAGTTGGTGCTAACAGCTGAACACTTTTCTGGACTCTTGATTGTCTTTCATAATTCTACACACCGTACTAATCGTATCAGTATACGTATTGATTTGATAACTGTCTACGAGCTGGAAAAACTTGATGCATACTCACAGTACCCTATATCGTTCCTATCTAATCATTATCTTATAAAGATCAATTACTAAATCTCGTGACCAGAATTCACTGGTCTAATGAAAACACAGATGCGTAATTTAGGCTCTATTGACGAAGCTTAATTTCAGGATCACCTAATGACCTATGATTGGGAGAGTTGATAGCGTGCTCAAGATCTCAATACAAAATTTGAAAACTTCACGGCTAATCTGCTATTGGCTCTTGATTTATTTGCGCCTTTGCATACCAGAGATTATACCTTGCCGACAGTAAATCAACCCTCCAAACCATGAAGGCAGAATATCTACACAATATCGATCAAGTTAAGAATCTGCAATAACAGAAAAATGCTTAACGTCTTAATAAGACTAGATGGAAAATAATATTTAAAAATTAAAATTACTTCTTGAGAAAAAGATCCTACTCCATCTTCACTCCATTGGGAAACGAACCACAAAACTTCTGATTTCCGGTCAGGTGCTTTTCCAATTAAGCTACTAGAGGGATTAGAATAAGAACTCTTAATTCAAGAACATAACGCTAATTTTTAGTTAGGTGTTAATGGAATAAGTAATTATTTAAAAAAATTTTAATTTATCTGCTATATCATCAGAGATTGTACCTTACCGACAGTAGATCAACCCTCCAAACCATGAAGGCAGAAAATCTACACAATATCTATCAAGTTAAGAATCTTCAATAACAAAAAAATGCCTAACGCCTTAATAAGACTAGATGGAAAATAATACTTTAAAATTAAAATTATTTCTTGCAAAAAAGATCCTACTCCATCTTCACTCCATTGGGATCCAGTAGGGTCTTTTTTCAAGAAATAATTTTAATTTAAAATTATTATTCTCCATCTAGTCTTATTAAGACGTTAAGGATTTTTCTGTTATTGAAGATTCTTAACTTGAACGATATTATGTAGATTTTCTGCCTTCATGGTTTGGAGGGTTGATCTACTGTCAGTAAGGTACAATCTCTGATGATATAGTAGATGAATTAAAAAATTTTTTTTAATAATTACTTGTACCATTAACACCTAGCTAAAAATTAGCGTTATGTTCTTGAATTAAGAGTTCTTATTCTGATCCCTCTAATAGCTTAGTTGGAAAAGCACCTGACCGGAAATCAGAAGTTTTGTGGTTCGTTTCCCAATGGAGTGAAGATGGAGTAGGATCTTTTTTTCAAGAAATAATTTTAATTTAAAAATATTATTTTCTATCTAGTCTTTTCAAGAAATAATTTTAACTTAAGTAATATTCTTCGACTAGCGACTGTGTTCTTTTTGTTGCTGTTGTAATAGTTCATGCATCCCCTGTTTCTTAGAGTGCTATTTAGCCCCAGGCACTTATGCTGAATAAATAAATGAATAAAACACTGTTCCTTAGAGTGCGGTCTCTAGCCGCGGACGACCAGACGCGGCAGAAGGGAAGTGAAGGTTTCACCTCTGGATACTTTTTTAGAGTTACCAACCTTTGTACAACATTAAGAGGAACAGTGTTGTCGGATCAGATTCAGTGATCCCAGAAGAACAGCCTTTTGCATCTGACTTACGATCGTATGAGCCTCATGCTGACAAGTCAGGATTTTGTTAAGTTAGCTAAAAATTAAGCTTTCATACCTTCAAGGGGCGTTTTTAGCACACGCACATCTTGGATTTCACTTGCGGTATTCCAAGATATGCAAATGTTCCTCCATTACCAAGATATTGAACGGTGATGTCACCTATGAGTTGAATATCCTGATCGTCACGCCCTGATGTATTTTCTAGTCTTCCTTGGTATAGATGGACGCAGGCATACTTATTAAGCACAAAGCTCGTGCGAATGGCTTTGGAGTACTTATTGACTGCCACGATAAGGATTGCAAGGTTCTCTTTTGAAGAAGCAAACAGTTTAAGGTCATCCATGTATAAAAGGTGGTTGACCTTAAATTCTTTTCTGTTCAGCGGGCTACATAGGTATCCAGAGCTTTTTCCGCGGAGCAAAATAGATAGAGTCCGCGACAAAAGCATAAGCTCTTTCGTACATCTGACTATTTTTGCATATACCTCCAGGCACTCAAGAAGCTTAATAAGTAGCTCATGGTTCGTGTTATCGAATGCCTTTCGGTAGTCAATCCAAGCCATGCACAGATTGAGTCGATACCTGATCGAATCCTGGGTTATAAACCTGTCTATAAACAGATTCTCTCTGCAACCAGTCAGTCCTCTCTTGCATTCGCGTTTTTTTAAACTATTTTACTCCATACCAGCTCGATAGATATGAATATCCTTTATTTGAGGACCAGTGAAAAGCTTGTAGCTAGTGTTTAAACCAGCTATGGGCCAGTAGTTCTTTGGACTTGACTTATTATTATTATTTTTGAGTAATATTAGGGTTTTGTGAGACTTCTTGATTGTTCAACCATTAATGAAATTGAACGTGTTGTTCCGTCTTTCCATTGAAGATCATCGGATCCGAATTTTATTTAATCTATATGTATTGGAATCGCTGATTAACATTGTCATTTTATGCTTACAATCGTTATTATCTATAAAAAATGTGACATTCCCTTCATCAGTCTTAGTTACAATGATACCCTAATTTTTATTAATGAAGCATTCAGTAAGTTTAATATTTTCCGAACAAATTCTTCCTGAATGCAAAATTAATTTGGGTTTTTTAAAAGTAACTAATAGCCAGAGAAACTGTTAAATAAAAGTATAATATTCCGCAATACATAGCATTTTAAAGAGTGCACAAGTTTTGTACTGGTAAGATTTGATAGAATTAGATTAAGGACATATTAATCAAGAAGTTTAGGATTTCTACAAAAAAAGATTTTGATAGAAGCGTCTATCAAACATTTGATCATTTTCTATAAAACTATAGCTACCTGGATTATGCGCATGTTCTTTACTTTTTCCAAAGTCTGTGAGAAGGTCCATTGTTTTGGACGGAATAAGTGATATTTTTTTTTAATGAGCCAAAAAGTATTGTGCTGTTTTTAAAGATAAAAATTTATTTGATAAATATCTGGAGTGCAAAAGATATTGCAGAATTTTAATGAGAAACTAGGTATAAAAATACAACATTTTTGTGCAAATCAAATTTGATAAAAATTTATTCAATTTTTAAGGTAAAATTTCATGTAAGTTCTGGAATGTAGCATTTAATAAAACTTAAATAAGAAACGGGTAATCAAAAAGCTAATATTTCAGTAACAATAGAGTATGACTCATTTTTTGACATTCAAATGCATAGAATTTGCTGAAAATGTTGTGTCCATAAGATTTTACAGAGTTTGAATCAAAAACTTTTGACAGAAAGGTGAACTATTAAAGAGAGCTGAAAAAATTTTTAAAAGTTAGAGATATGTTATAGTCTAATATTGACTAATGGAATTAAGGATGGCCATCACGGTAAATACCAGATAGTAAAAGAACCTCCTTTTTTGCAAAGAAAGGGAAAACTGATTTTTAGCTGATAAAAAAATGTGTTACCAATGCATCTGACTAATGTTCATGTGTTTTATTAGACTATATAGCATATAAAGTATCGCTATCATAATCTAATATGTTATGGGTGTCGCGCTTGTCCTTCTGAGATATCCATGTTTATATTTCATAATTGCGTTCAAACTTTGACTTTAGTGCGAAAAAAAATACAAATATGAAAATAATTACATTTGAGTGAAAAGTTATGACCTCAACTATTGTATTATTATTAACGCTGTTCCAAAATTTATTGGAGTAATCAATAGAGATTTTGCAGTTAGTTTTGTAAATTATGTTAAGGATAAGTAATTTTAAACTTGACAGTGTACTTCTTAACTATAAATTGTACACGTGAGTTTTTGAAGTTTTCTGTAGATAAAAATTTTGTATGGACGTTTCCAGGAAAGGATAAGTAGTGCATACTATTAATTAAAAAATACGTTGTCGGTTAAAAAGATCGAGTTAACGGTCCGCATCAAATGATTCCCCGAATACACTTAGGCAAAACCTTTTAGGTTGGAGATTGATAATTTTAGTTGTAAATATATTCCCGTAGCCGAACCCACTCTCTCAGACCATTGACAGAATGGACTGGGAACAGTTCTTCACTGAAGTAAGGGAAAACTCTTAGAAGTGCTCAGGTCATTTAAAAAACTCGGACACCCTGGAGATCCAATGCACATACTAGTGGAACAAAAACTCGAAGAGCTTGCAGAAGAACCAGAGAGGTTCAAACGTGCCAGTACTGTCAAAACAGATGAACGATAGATCTAATTTACAACTATGAGGCATGAATACAGATGTACAATACTGAAGGCGAAGCAAGACGGCTCGACCAACTCTTGCGCTCACTAGAGAAGCAAGAGGGGCTAAGCTGGACGATCTGCTCTCTTGAAACCCGGATGCTGTTCGGGGCACTCCCGATTTAAACCTTTATGAATATTGAAGGAGTTTTTAGTCACACCTCTAGAGAGGTGATCAGGGTCGCTATAATTGCACATTGTGTGGCTGCTGCAGCCGTGAAATAGACTTATCGTATATTGGCCAACGGAAATTAGGCATCAGGAAAAAACTTTACCGGACTCGAGCCGATTATGGGCATTTCCAGGAGGTTCCTCACTGAACAATATACAGTTGGCTGACCAAGGAACATCAGAATGATAAGGTTTACAAAAAGCTCCTTCTATCGTCTATAAAAGATGGATGAGAAGACAGCTATTTATATCCTTTTTTCAGTGCCCCGCGATTGCGGCGAATCGTTAAACACTCACAGGCAGCAATTGATGCAATGGGATCACTTCAGTGTGCTCACTTTACGGTGTGGGCTAGGTACTGGTTGCATCATTGTGCGAATCGACCCCTTTTATTTTTTTCTTTGGCTTTATTTAAAAAGTAAAGTATATCCCAATGTCCCACGAACAATACAAGCCCTAAAGAACATAATAAGGGCTGAAATTAAGGCCATTCACCTTAGTTTATGGTAGCGAACCATCGAAAATTTCAACCAGCAGATGCAGACCTGTAATAGGAGCCGTGGCGGACATATAAATGATATCAAGTTATATTTATAAATGACATGACATGTATTCATCTCTATTGTACTCTGAGTGTAAGCTGTCTTAAAAAAAATTTCTGTCGAGATAAAGAAAAATCCTTTCAACCTTATAATTGAGAGAAAATGGTAATATATTTGGATTTTATTATTTTTGTTATTAACATTATTTTATGCAAGATATGTCAATCCCCTCCTACAGCGAAATTGTGCTACGTAATCAGTCGATGACCTCTTAGGTATGTACCATATGGTAGTAATTCCATAACAAAAGATTCACTTTTAAAATTTAATTTTTAACACACATACACGGAAACAGATTCTGGATTCTCCCGAAATAAATTAAGATTTAATTTTTACTCATTTCGGAAAAAAATCAAAATAAAGGTTAAAGAAAATGGCAATGAAAATAAAGTAGATTAAATCTTAGTTCTTTTTATTAGCATGTAACTTAAAAAATCTATGTCAATTATAGTTACGTGATTATATTCACCAATAAAATTGAGGGGAATCACCAAGGTTATGACGAGAGTAGAAACGATCTTCATATTTTCTAATTAGAAAAAAAATTAATTAATGTATCAAGGAAAAATATTATTCAGCATTTAACTAATGAATATTCTGGTTCTTGATCGAAAGATATCTTTATCGCCTAGTGATTATTTTTAACCGTTTATCGTTGCTGATGGCGTTCAGAAATATTTACATTTCATTAGTCAGTTTCAGAGCAAAAAATGTAGGTACTTACTAAACTCGTTGAAACTGATATTACGATTTTTTAAATCTTTTTCGGGTACGGGAAAAATAAAAATAATTTAATAAAATGTATGTTGTAAAAAATTCGTCTTTTACGGTACAAAATTAACCTTTATGGTTCAAAAAGAATTATTCTTGGATTGAAATTCTACTACATGGCTGAGAGTTCAATCAATTTATTGAAAATCCGTTTTTCTGTTTGTTAAATATTCATCTTTTATAGTTGAAAATTGCTCTCGTTAAAAATTGAACTATTTTGCGGAAAATTCGTTTTTTTTTTGGCAAAAAATGAATTTTCATCGTTATAAATGAGTATTTTCTGGTTGGAAATTAGACTATTCGCTTAAAAGTTCAACTATCTTTGCCAAGATTACATTTTTTCTGTCGATGAATCATAATTTTAGATGAAAATTTAAATATCTTCTTGAAAATTGGTTTTTATGCTTGAAAAGTAATTATTGAAGGAAAAATTTCTCTATTACATTTATGTTGAAAATGTATTGATTTTTTTATTTGAAAATTTAACTACTTATTAAAAAATTCATGTATTTTGTGGGAAATCTGTCTTATTTGGTACAAAATAATCTTTTTGGTTGAAAGTTAACTATGCGGTATAAATTCATCTTAGAAACAATACGCATCTTTTTAAATTTATTTTTTATATTTTTTGAATTTCATTATTCAGTTTAAAAGGGATCATTATTCAGTTTATCCGGCTTAATTCGGAACCATAACTCTTAGAAAATTTATTGTATCAAAGTTTTAAGTTATAATTCTTTACCAAGAGGCATGTCCCCACTCAGAATGATCATTTTTTGAATCAAATTTAATATAATATTTTTAAATTGTACTTTGTTCGGAAAATTCCCTTCTCTAAGTGAGAAATATGAGTTTTTCACAAATTCCCTCTTCCAGTTCTAAATTCGAGCACTAAAATGTTTTTAATTTGCAAAGAGAAATTTCTGTCCCTAAATGGAAGTATAAGAGTTATTGGCACTTCACAGAATACAATGACTTCACTAATATTCACCAGATTAAACAGAATTTAAATATTCAGATTTCTAAAGCAATAAATAGTTTGTTCAAATATACTAGAAAAAAGTTATTATTATAATTTCAATATCAGAAAAACAATGTTTATTGAGAATCGAGAGATTAGGCTACTAGTGCCTCATTTTGGTTGAAAATTGATCACAAGCTCTGGAATCTAGCCCCTCCACTTATTACTACAACTTCTCGGTTCGCGTTCAGCAAATTAGACGAGCTCCTGAATCACATGGACATATGACATAAACATGGCTAGAAAGTGGTGGGGCTGGATTTTTTGGGCCGACCGCACGTACTGAAATAGGCGATTTATACCCCACTTTGCAGCTAGATAACAATTCCAATTTTGCAGATAGAAATTCAATTTTTTTTCAATATGAAAGGGCGATTCAAAAGCTATCTATAGCATCAACAAATTAAAATAGATATTTTAACCCTAAGGTCCCTTTCTTCGCGGATGGTCACATTTGTTAAAATATTCCATTTTTATGGTTGCAAATTTATTTTTTAAACTAATTTTTATACCATTAAGCCATTCCCCTTTCCGGGTGGGTGTGGCATACTCGATAATGAAGGAAGTAACTTGGAGAGGGGTATAGATTTTCAGATTGATCTAGGATCTAGGGATCACCCTAACTGAAGAAATTAAAAGCGTCATCGTGTAAAGCACCAATTTCTATGGCTTCTTAGGTCTGTTCAAACTAGGGTCCCGTTTCGTTAGTCGTTTATCTTTTATTCTCTCAGCAAGCACAAAACACCTTTAGGATATTCTTTAATATATATATTAACTAGTGTCTGCTCTACACTCCATTTTTTAAGGATTATCTCATTGAGAACTTAAACCTTCAATGTTTTCCTTGAGGGGTCAGTCACTGAAAAATATCAAATTGCTGTGCTGGAAATTTTAGAAAAACTCTTTAAGGAACTCTTAGAAATCTTTCGCCAAGCATGGAGCATTAACATCGCGAAGCATTCCATCCAAACGCCGCCGAGCTTAGCCGAGACTGAGTTCTCCTCGTGTGTACCGATATCGAGAAGTTTTGGAAATGTGGGCACTCCTAGTAATCTCAAAGAAACCTTAGCACTCTCTATGCGAATATGTGTACTTATAAACTTGTTCTACCCTCCTATCATTTAGGACAATAGTACATGTTTTTATCACCTTTTCCTTCAAATACCATAATTGTTGTTTTATTTACGTTAATTTTCAGGTCCATGTCCTTTATTCTGGTAGTCAGTTCAATAAAAATGCATTGCAATTCTTTGAACGACTGTAACGACCTTATTAAATTTGAAAGATAAGGCACTTACTCTCATCGTCTCAAGATCCACACTTTCTTTGTCAAAGAGGGGCATTCTTATATACTTTCCCATATATTTAATATTCAAATATAAAAGCATAATATCGAACCACTCACTTAGTTTCTCATTCACCCTCACATTTGCTTTGCTACCAGCATTGCTTACTTTTATTGCTTGTAAGAGCTCCGTACTCCGTACTCTTTTAGGATATTACGGTCGTGCCGAGAAGAGGGTTGGACACAATTAATTTCGAAACGTAGCTATGCGACCAAAGAAAGTTTATTGCCACTTGCAGTGAGCCATGATATCTGGCATCCGGGAAGAAGCGCTGGAAGATTGAGTGGCGGACGCGTTGCCCTGGAAAAGTGTGATCCTGTTGAGGCTGTCCTCCAGAATTTTCGGTGATAGTAAGATGGAAAAGCGCTTAGGGGACCCGAAAACAAATGAGGCACTCTTGCATACTAGCGAACGTCCGAACTTGAATAGTTAGTTGTTGTAGGGTGGAGAGCTTAGTTATAATTCCATTTTTTGGTTAAAACGGTGATAATTTAAGTTGAAAAGTTAACTGTTTGGTTAAAAATGTATGGAATATGAATATTGAAATATTTAATATGTACTTCCATGTTGATGTGGATACGTCACAGGTATCTGAGTAGTGCCAGGTTAGAGTCGGTGGATTTAAAAGTGAAAAGTAAGATGTAAGTGGAAAAGGTGCTGATAAAGAAGATAAAGAGAGGTGATTTGTTTATGTGGATGTAGAGCTTTAGAGGGGAAAAGGTAGTAAAGGAAAAAAGAGGAGGAGAAACAGTGGCACGTGTAAAAAATTGGGTTAAGTGGATTTACCAATCCCCAAAATCGAGAAGCAAGAGACGCCTGGTAGTTAAGAGTAGAGAATGGATCAATGCACTGGTGATACCTGGTCCGCAAGGGTAGAGAAGAGGAAGGAAGTTGTATTCTTGATTAAAGTTGTCAAGAAGGTGATACAATCGAAACAAACAATAAAATTTAGAGTTTGGATCCTAACTGGAAAAAATGAAGAAGGAAATTTCAAAGTTTATCGTGGGACGAGGCAAATAACCAAACATGGTACTGGTGCAAGAAAGGGCTAAAAAAATGTGAAGAGAAAAAAGAAAGGATGCGAAGTAGGACGCCAGAATTTATCCTCTTTTTTTGAAAATTCTACTTCTTGATAGAAAGTTAACTAGCTCTGTAAACAATTCTTCAAGAAGATGCATCATTTTATTTCAAACTTCAACTATTGAGTTAAACATTTAAACATTTTGTTATTTTTATTAATCAAAAAATATTTTTTAAAGGGGAAATGTAAGTATCCCTTTTTTGGACAAAAATGTTTCAGTTTTAGTATAATATTAATTTTTATTTTATTTTTGGAATTTATCGTTTTTAATTCAAAATTCAACAACCGGATTGAAAGTTAACTTTTTTGTTGAAACTTTTAATATTGTGTATCCAAATTCAAGTATGTGGTTGAAAATTCATCTATGTGCGTAAAAATTAGAAATATTTGCTTCAGACTTAACTTTTTGATTGAGGATTCTTTTTTAGCTTTAAAGATAAAAATGCAACTGCTTGGCGAAATATTGATCAGATTTACTTGAGGATTTGACTATTTTGTAAAAAAAATTATGCGTTTGACATTTTTTTTTCGAATATCAAATATTATTCTATTTTTGGTCAAAATGTTTATTTTTTATTTTTGGTACAACAGGGTAAAATTTTCTTACCTGTCACTTTAAATAGAAGTTCTTTATATTAACGGTCCCGTGGAAAATATCTAGCCATGGACCAAGAACGAAGGTCGCACCTCGATCCTAAACTTAGGCTTGTTAGCCATCAATAGATTCCCCAATGTAACGCTACATTACCTGGCCTCGTGACGTCACGATTTGTACGTTGTATCAAAACGATCGGAAACTTTGCGGGTGCGGCTTCATCGGTCATCGGATGAATTATCAAATGGACTCATCAACTATGTAATTCAACAGTTGTAGTGTTCTACTTTGGAGTGAATCTAGATCCGTAAAAAATTTTAAAACTCCGTAACTCCGCGCTGGATTTCAACTTTAGGATTTATCCAGGATATCGTTTTCATGAAATTTTATATTGTAACATTCAAAGTTCCGTAAGGTAATGCAAAGTCTCATAAAACCAAAGTTTATTAAGCGTTTGATAGTTTCACAGAAACGTATGTGCTTGCGCACTCAAGATAGATTCATTGCCATAGTTAACGGAGCGGAAATGTTTAAAATAAATTCTAAACTTCTCAAGCCAAACTGCAATTATTACGAAAATTATTTCGATTTTATCAAAATAAATCCTATCTTATGGAATATTCAAGTAAATCCCATGTTATTAATAATTAACTCGTGATTTTTAAATTTTCCCACTCTAATGTCTGAAATCCAGGAAAATTTTAAAAAGTTCTCAAAGTCTCATAACACTTTTGGTTACTTTACGTTCTCCCTACTCATAACAGTATAACCGGGAGAGGCGCCCTTCTTGATGACGGCACCAGTTTTTGCATATTTTTTATACAATTCTCAGACAATTATTCCCCGGACATATTTATGTACAACTTAATTTCGAAGCGTGCTACTTTTTACGAAGCCTTCATTTACATTTTTATTCCAACTAAATCTTTCAATAAATAAATGAATAATTTCAGGGTGTGACGAACTAATGTCTTTGCCTTACTTATTTTCTATTGTCCGCAGTAGTGGACAATTATCGAGGAACGGTCCCAAAGAAATAGTCCCTAAGCGGAGACCTAACTAACGTACCGAACGATTAGTTCACAAAAAAGCATCAATTTTGTAGCCGAGCATTTTGCTCCAGCGACCATATAATTCTTGTCACCGAAAGCATAACGACATAACCTAAAAATTATAGCTAACTGCACGCAAGTTACAACAACACTCAGCAGGTAACATTTTCTAATATCAGATTTCGCTAATCTGTTAAGTTTTCAAGTACACTGCACGAGCGTCAGCCATCTTAGTTTGACTTGATGCATGTTGCTTTCTTTATAAATACTAAAACTTAGGACTAGACTCACCTTTTCAGTGCTTTTTATTTATTATACCTAATTATCAGCTTGATGTGATCCTCCGTGTGAAAAAAGAAGGAAAATAAAAAAAGTGGCGATAAGGTAGGATTCTGGACACGTAGGCCACTCATCAAATGGTCCTGAAAGTGGTATTTAAGAAATATTCTTTTTAATTTTGTCTGCGGTTCGTTGAAGTCTTCCATTTTTGTGTTTCTGTTTCAAATAATTTTTAAGTTCTGTTTTACTTCTGTATTGTATTTGTTCGTTAGTAGGTATAATTTTTTGTAACTCCCTAAATCTCAAAAACAAAATCCTGTCGAATATATTAATATGTAGCATACATTCAGGCGGGGGCATCAGTGTTGGACACTTCATTCCCGCTTTTGAGAAACAAAGAAGCGCCTATTTTCATAAAGAAGAGGGGTATGAAAGCAAACATTAAAAGTGGTTGCTTTCCCCTTTGTCGTAAATTTTTAGCATAAAAAATTTACAAGACGTTCAAAAAGTGATTTTATAGATTTTTTTTATTTCGACTGAGAGGAATAAGATTACGTCAATTCGGAAAACCTACTCGGAAACAGAAATTCAAGTAGTATTTGAAACAAACTTCAAATATTGAGGGAAGACTTTATTGCTGCTTGTTAAGTGTCAATTTAAGGGTATTCTGCTGGTAATGAAAAAAAGAATGCGGATATATTGAAACAGTAAGAAGAACTCTCTACAGCAAGATAAGAATGCTATATTTCAGAATCAGCCATACATTTTACGGAAAACCGGTTTAAGATTAACAAGCCTTGTTGAATTATACATCATCACGTTTGCGGAGCCTCTATTCAGAGTAAATATAAACAAAAATTCGATAAGAACGGTATATCCCATGAAATTCCATTTATATTATCTATCGTACCCTTATGCTTAGATGTCGAACTTACGCTGTAATAATGTGAAACATTTTTCGGGTCTTCAGTACTTTGGAACAACCCTCGGCCAGGTTTGTGTACATCATAAAATGGTGTTCACAGTAGTTGATGAAAATGTGTCCCAGGAAGTTTCTGAAACACTATCGGCTGCATCCTTCTTTATATATAAAGCAAATCCTTCAGAAATATAAGATTTAAAAAATGTTCAGAAGAGAACTGTGCAGTCAGAAAATTACGAATTTGGAATTTCTCCACTCCAAGCACGTATACGCTTTATGGAGTGTCTTTTGCATATAGCGTATAGTATCATAAAAGTTTCAAGAAAAGATGGACGACTCTACAGGATAAAGAAAAAAAGCTGATGGATGAAAGAAACAAGGCTATTCAAGCTAAGTTTAGAGAAAAAATGGGGTTAATTGTTGATCATTCGAAGCAAGATCCAGAATAGAGATGCGCGACTACCGATCGTCGCGGTCAATGGACTATTTTAGTCACCACATAAAGTAGCGTGGCTCGCGCGTATCAAATGATATATGGAAAAACTAAAAGCCGATTTTAGAGAATACAGGAAGTCTCAGTGAAAAAATATAAATATTCTTTACTCAAGAGAACCACAACTGCAAACCACAATCTTCAACATGGGGACGCAAGTGTATAAAAACCCCAGGAACATCCCTAGTAATTGTATTTAGTTCCAAGCAGTCGTACTGACGTCACTCAACTTTGATATACGTTTCGCGTGCTATAAGTCTTTTGAGAACCTAGTTACAAGTCTCAGGGAGCTGTTTAGGGAATTTTTATCCCACTACCCCTTAGGAAACGTGCTTGTGTATCGTTCTCACAAACAAACATCCAGTAAGGTTTCATCGCTGCGTACCCTATACACGGAGAACCAATCAACAAATAAACTCTCTTTCGCCCTTTATTGCGAAGAACTGATACGTGATAACGTACCCACAAACAAATATAAATTTTTAGGTCTTACCAACCTGACGTAATCAGTTATGTCAAAACAATATGTCAACAAATAATTTATCTTCAACAAAACCGTGAAATTCTCAAGCACACATTCTCCGGCTTTAATGAACACATTCTCATTATGTATCTCGTAATTCACACTCTTTTTTCAAAACTGGCAAATTTTCAATATTACTTCAACACTATTATATTAAATGTATATTATATTTATTTATGTACCTAAGCCGGGCCTTCGGCCCTCGTCTACCACTCGTTCCGAAAACAGTGTCCTCATCATGAAAAGACAGTGCTCACCACCTTGCTATGTAATATACTACTATGTAAATCATTATAAACTTATAATAATTTTCCTCAGGAAATATCTCGTGAGTTATGAAAGCAGAAATTGTTTTTATTTATTTCTGGAAAAGACTGGCTGAGATATTGACTAAAAATTGAAGCCTTGAGAACCATAATACACTCAGCTTTTATTATTATTTTAAATTACGAGTAAATCGTAATATTTTAAGGTAGCTTCAGAGCACCATTATTTTAAGTGTAAAATTTCTTTTAATTGATTAGATGACGCGGAGGATTGTGGTTCACGTACTGTATTCTAAAATTGTGTTCGATCAAACGAAGGGTGCCTACTGGAACTTCCCCTACTTCATCTCTGGTCAATATAGTAACCGTGCCGCTTCGTATGTTTACTTTTACACGTGCTTTAGTTCGAGTGCGAGCATTGTAAGTATATATTCCAGCAAGAACATTGCAATTCTCTAATATTGCAAAGACGTCGCCAGCAAGCGTTGATAATACAATTAGTTCTTGGATTGGTATAGGTCTATAGTTATGCTCTCCTTCGAGAATTAAAATTAATTTATCCTCAGGAAAAGTGTATCTTTGTAGTCCGAATATCTGGTTTAAATTCCTTTTGGGAATCAGCCGAATAAACTGAAGCTGGTCAAGTCCACATCCAGATCCGTCAGAAGAAGGAAGCCTGGTAGGTAGAGCTATACGCCTGGAAGGAGAACTGGACCTGGAACCAAGTGGTTGCTCGGCAGGTGGTAGAGTTCTGTTGAAAAAATATTGATTGTCAGAGGAAAAAGAAGAAGGAGAAAATGGGTTGCCATCAAGAATACCAAGATAGGGCGGAATTAAATAACCATGAATATTTCTGAATTTTCATGAGGTTTTCCATGTACTTAAGAACTTCATAAATTACCTAAGACTGCAGGCAAGTTACAAAGACTTTAGGATGTGTGAATTTAGAAGACTTCAATAAACTTTGATGAAACTCATGAAAATTTCAAAGAATATAATTAAACTCAATCTTTCTCTTTTATTTGTTTCATATTTTTATTTTCGTAATTATCAAATGACAATTAAAAAACGTTCGTAACAGTCACCAACGTTTTGGCACTCATACTGCGCGCTTATCAAGGCAAAAATAAATAAGAAACTCTAAGCTGGCAGAAAAAGCAACTCAGCCACAATGCTCTCACCCCGATACGTAAGAATCAAGACCCGAGAATCAAGTGAAAGTTCAAAAGGCAACTACCTATAAATAAACCTGAAATAGAAATAACATCCAATTCAAGTCAGCAAGACTAAAATTTTTCGAAATTTAAATGAGATTAAAGTCAAATTTACAATTGTATTTTACGTCCAATAATGAAGTTAATTTGCCGGATTCATGAAAATAGTACCGAGAATTTAAGGAATAAAATTTGGACAATCATCATAAATCGATGCTATTGCAATCTGGAAAAAACTCTCCTAAAAAAAAGCGAAAAAGTTTCTTCCCTTCCGAAGAACAATATCAAAGAGGAGAGAAAAATTCTCATTTTTTTTTCGTCTTTTCTATTTTTATCCGGTTATTTTATATAAATTTAGAATATAAAGTGTAGACAACTTTTTTACTTGAAAACAATTTAACAGAATTTGGTGCAATTCTCACGAAATCAAGATAATTTTAAAATGATTTAAGTAGCTAGAACAAATTAGAAAAAGGCATTCAATTCAGATAAATGGAAAGGAATAGAGTCAGTGAATAGCAACCTTATGAAATCCATATTAGTTCAAAGTCAATTTGAAAGCCTTCAAGGGAGATTTTTAAAAAAACTGAAAATTGAAAAAGGATCCATTGAATTGAGGGCATTTTGAGAGAATTGAAAAGATTTAGACTTGAACTAAATAAAATTCAAATCTCAATTGCAAACATTTTAAAAATAAACGAAGCGACTGAAGTAAAATTTTGATTCAAAAAAGCTCCTATCATGACTTCATCTAAAACAAGTGACTAAAAAGGGAAATCAGGGAAAAAAGTGGTAATAAGTTAGTTAAGAAGTGCGTGGTGCCCATGACTTTGGATAAACATAAGCGTATTTAAATTTCACGTTACATAAATTACAAAATTAACTAAAATATGTGATTAAGTGATAACTTTATTTCATTAAAAGTAACATACCCATGACTTTGGTTTATATGCTCTACTCTATAACCATATAAGAATTGGCGACGGGAGCCTACTGGAGTTTCCTTGATTTCATCTACGGTCAATGGAGTAATCTGGCCGCTTATCATGTTCATTTTTGCCCGTCCTTTACCTTGGACGCGAGGATTGTATGTATATATTCCAACCAAAATATTAGTACGGTCCAAGATTGCGAAGACGTCACCATCAAATGTTGATAATACAGTTTGTTCTTCACCCGGAATTGATTGAAAGACTTTCCGTGTTGCAAATATTTGCAGTGGTATATTTGTAGGAAAAGTGTATCTTCGAAGTTCAAATAGCCGCTGCGGATTTTTATAGGGAACAAGCCGAATATATCTAATTTGATCAATGCCATAGCCAAGTATGTTAGAAAAAGAAGGAGACCGGGACCTTTCACGAATGGGATTTTCGGTTGATGAAGAAGACCTTCTCGGAAAATTCTGTCTGGCATCAGAAAGAGAACTGGCTGGAGGGTGCTGTCTATCAGAAGAAGAAGATGGTCCGGCACATGGATCACCTGGAACAGGGGCACAATTAGGCAAACATTTGAGCTGTGAACTGTTGAAGATATCGACGTTTAAATGATAATAATTTGAAATTTAAAAATATTACAGCATATAATCCATTTACATTGTGAAAATTTAGATAGGAATTATGCATCGGTAATTTGTGGTCAGTTAAAATGTAAAATTTTAGATAGATTTAAAAAAGTTTTCATTTGCAATATATTATGCACATTTTATAAATGTACTCCCTGGATATGCTTTTGTCTTCTAATAATTTTAAGTGAATAACGTGTTCAAAATTAAAACATTTAAAATGCTGTCCATGTGAAAAAAATAAATTCTTTTAAGTTAATGACACAATTTCGATCAAACAATTTTATCGCGTATGCTTTTTCTTATTGTATAAATTAAAAAATATTTATGGAATTGAATTTTTCCGTGGCAGTTTAAAATTTGTTGGACAAAGAAACACTACTGTTACTACGACCACTGCAACTTTTTCGATTGCAAGCGTGAAAAGATCTACCATCTTTTTCTGGAATTTGAAATCCTGCTACCTTAAAGAACACTGGAGATAGTGACACTGCTTCTAAGGAAGATGTGTCGAATGATCCACTCTCTAATTCTCTAAGGTAACGAAACCAGCGAAGGCGTTCTGCCCTGCAGGTGGACGGTAGGGTGTCAGGATGAAACCGGAGTTTGTCCGATGACGGGTTGACGTTGTCATCGTCAAAGTTGAAAAGCCTCCATACTTAGTCCTAGGGAGATATAAGGTTTATCACCCCTATGTCGGCGAACCCACCCGCGATTGGAACGGGAGCCCTACACGATCGCGTTCGGGAGAAAATCTACATGAATATACTGGAAACGGTGATAAGTACTGTTACGTGATAGATGATTTTAAGATAAACAAAATTTTTTAAACTTCACCCAAAACTTGCGTTAAATATATCAGCACGGCTTTGGGTGTGAGGTGATCCAAGGAAACTATTTTTGGGTGCCCAAAATGATCTGCTGCGCTCGTAAATCAATGTTAAGCCTACATAATAAGCATGCTGCGAAAATAAAGTTTGTTAAGCCAACTGTTTGACGGAAGCTCAAGAGCAAAGACAATTGTTTTTTTTACTGACACATCAGGATTCAACTCCAGTAATTTGCAAGAAATTCAGTGTGCAATTGTGTTCAGCGCAACGAAAGCTTCCATGTCCGAGATAAGTAATAATGAAGATCATGAAGTATCCATTGAAGTATCTGCGGCTAATATGGAGATTGGTGCAGCAACTGATGAAGATGTCAATGAAGAAAGCAGCGAGAATAACGATGACACTGATCATGAAAACTAGGTTGTAAAGAAGCAAAAAAATGGTTCGACGCGCCCATTCAATCAAGAAGAACTGCATGATTTAATCAGAGAACTAGGGTTGTCGAAAGGTGGTGCTGAATAGCTACCTTTAAGACTGAAAGAAAGAAAAATGCTGTCTAAAGAAACGAAGGTTCCATTTTATCGGAATAGTGATGAGTTATTTCGAAAATACTTTACAGGAGAAGACGAATTGGTATACTGTAACAATGTTCATGGTCTCATGAATGAATTAAGAAAAGATGTATACAAAACTCTGGAGTGGAGATTGTTTATAGGTTCCTCAAAACGAAGCCTCAAAGCGGTGTTATTAGCAATACAGATAAATATGCTTCGATCCCTATAACACACTCGGTAACGCTCAAGAAAGAATAAGCAAACATACACATGGTTTTAGGTAAGATTAAATACAAAGAACACAAATGGCAGAGTTTCGCCAATCTCAAGGCCTTAACAATGATTTTAGGTCAGCAATCTAGTTTCACGAAATTTTCATGCTTTTTTCCTTGTGGGGTAGCAGGGATTGCAAAAATCATTACGTTAAGAAAGATTGGTCACTTCGAGAAGGTAAAGAAACTAGATAAAAAAATATTATAAACAAACTTTTGGTTGAAATAATCAAAAATTCAAAAAAGGTTCATGGTTTTACTTTTCCTCCCTTTTAAAAAATAACAATCTAAGAAATAAGACGTTTAGAATAGTTAGATTCCTAGTGTGAAAACTTAACATTACGTTATTTTACAGCACTAGAATCTTTTCCCTTAAGATGCTAGAAAGATCGAAAGAAGAAGCCTTTTACAGTAATAAAGATTATTTTGTAACGATTTATTGCTACGACATAGGTAGGAGTAATACTAGAAGAAGCTGCAGATCCATGCGAAGAATGTTTATGCCCATGTTTATTAACCATGTCAACCGACAATTATCCATAGATTTGGGTTGGTTCTAATGTGATCTTTTCTAGCAATATTTGGAGAAAGGATCTTTTTAATTCTCTAAAAATTATTCAGATTGAGGGTTTTGTTCAGTACAATATTCTGTTTTAAGTTCTTATCCCTATATCAACCCTAATTATTATGATATCTTTATTGGTTCTGATAAAGAAGTTAATAAGTTTAATATTTTCAGCAATAATCCTCTAAGCATCCGAATTTTTTTTTTAGTAATTAGAAGCCAGAGAGGCTGTCGACAGAAAAGTAGAAGATTTCTTAATAGTTCAGGATTTTCTTTGATGATAAAATTTGTCGATCGAAAAGTTTTTATCAATTAACGATTCTGTTATCAATTTCTATTTGAACTATAATTACCTTGATTATGCACATCTTCCTTGCGCGTCCCAAAATTTGCCAGAAGATCAATTGTTTTGGGCGGCATACCAGAAGATATTTCTGTGAAAAAGCAAAAATTATTGTGGATTTTGTGTTGCTAAAAATTTATTTGATAAATATTTGTAGTTGATGAGATTTGATAGAAACATAGGATTTGATGAAAATCTTTAGTGGATGAGATTTGATAGAGTTTTTATCAAAAACTTTTAATAGAATAGTACTCGTAGATGTGCAAATTTGCTTATATATTGTAATTTGGCAAATTCGTTTGGTTAACTGATATAGGATAGACTGCATATTAGGAGGTATGAATTGTTATTATCAGACAGCTTAATAAGTTAAAAAAATTAAATATATATAATAGTATTATATTCACCAATAGAATTAAGGATGAGCATCATGATGAAGAACAGATTATAAACGAACCCCATTTTTAGCAATTGAAGAGAAATATTAATTGTATGCTAATAATGAATTTGGTTACAAATGTATCGGATTAATATTCTAGAGTTTTCTTTAATTCGGAAATTTGTCAGACTACCTAGTTCTCATTGCGTTCTTACTTCATTCTTATCGTTTAAGTGATAAGATTTAAGTAAATACTTAAAGGCTAATTTCCTTGAGAAGACAATTCTCTACGCCCCAAACAATGGCTGAGAATATTTATTCGCAAACATTACAATTATATACAATTATATTTATCACGCTGTTATTAAATGTTATGCAAAGTCTAACTGAAACTAATTAAACGTATTTTCACTCAATGTAATAACTTCTTACCTTATTGAAATATTTTATTATAATTAACGTTCGCGGTTTTTTTTAAAAACTTTTTGAAATAATCGATGGGGATTTTGCTTTTAGTTTTATAAATCGAACAAAAAATTAATTAACTTTGAACTTCACACGTCAACTGAAGCATCCTAAAGTTTCAGAAAAGACAAAGCGTAAGATTTCTTATCTTCGCTTTTTCTAAATTTTGTTTTTTCAAAAAATGGCGGGCATATGCCCACAAAAGTCATTCTTTTAAACCCTCAAGGTGTAAGTTCCCGTTAAAAACTGGTAATATTGAGTTTTGCTTATACAGGTTAATTTTTATTTAAAAATCTAACCCAATCAAACTCTTTGATTTTATGATATAATTCTTTTAAGAATATTCTTAGTTCCAGTGAAAAATGGTAATAAACATTATCTATAATATTTACAATAATTTATTAGTTTATTATTATATATTTTTCATGATTTTATTATTCAAAAGAATAATTTGTAGATTGAATTGCTGAAATTATTAATTGAAATTTTTGGGTAACTTGAAGTAATACAAACACAATAAGGTTTTAAACAACAATAATCAGCTTTCTAAACAAATTTTTTTTATTAATAATTTTTTAAAATTTAACTCTTGAGATAAATATGGAATGTTTGTTGATTTTTTTTTCCAATCGAAAATTGGTTTTCTTTATGGCAAAAATTAACTATCCCTTTTTTGGATGAAAATGTACTATGAAACTTCTCGGTTAAACATTGACCGGCTCTACTTGACGATTCAATTATTTTGTAGAATTTGTATTAATCATTTTTGTTCTGAACTTCAAAATTGTGATATTATAGAAGAAAATTTAACTATTTGGTTAAAAATTTATATTCTTCAGTTTAAAATTAAACTATTTAATTAAAAATATGTCTTTTCCGCTCGAAAATTCAACTGGTATATTAAAACTTTTACTACTTTGCTAAAAATATGTTCCTCGTTTAAAAATTATTTTTTGCACGAAAAATAAAATTTTTCAATTTTTGTCTGAAATTTGGTCTTTTTTAGTTCAAAATTCAAAGACAGTCAAACCTGGATTTAGTGTCAATTTTAGGACTGAGATTGATAGTAAATCTAGAGTCGACTGTTTGAGTCTAGGTTTGACTGTATTATGGAAGAATATTTAACGATGCGGTTGACATTTTTATTTATTTTTTAATCGAAAAAATTCAAGTTTTCCGTTCAAAACTAGTCTTTGTGGTTGGAAATATTAACTGTTTGTTTGAAACTTTTTTTTTATTTTGTTGGCAATGTGTTCAGAGTTTAAGTTTTTGTTTAAAATTCGTATTTTTCGATGAAAGATTCTCATACTTTGTACAAGAAAATTCAATTACCTGGTGTGAAATTCTTCATTTTTGCTTCAAAATTCAACTATTGACCTGTAAATAATACTGTTTTATTAATAACACAGGACCCCAAAATGGTTTTGGGAGTTTACTGGGAACCTGAATATGCTTTATGTTTTTGGGGTCGCTGAACACGAATCCATTCACAGAATTGAGCCAGCACGTCAGGATTTGTAAAATTAAATAAATGGTTAAAACCTGCAATTTCTAGATAAATTTCGTCCCCAAACCTACAACCCTCCAATTAACCAGCCTCGCCCCCACAAACTAGCAAGCCCCAAACCCATAAGCCCTGAAACCCCAAGCAAACAATCCCCAAACCCACAAGCTCCACATCAACAAACCCACCAACCTCAATTCCACAAACGTTTGTGGATATGGAGCTTGTGGACTTGTAGGTCGTGGGTTTGGGGTTTGTAATTTTGTGGTGATACGGATGCCTCCCTTCGTGATTCAGTTAATGGTGCTGCGAGAGCTTTTGCTGATTCAAATCGAAGACTAAAAGCGATGATGGATCAAAAGACGCATGTATCAACTGAACTAGAAAATTGGATGGTCAAGTCTAAATGCGTCCCGTTTTCAGTATGTGATTAACTATATAACATCTGGTGGAAGATGTAAGTATATATCAGGGAGAATCAACAGTTTATGCATCCACATCGCCTCTGCAGCTTTCCTCCTTTTTCTGTCAGAAATTCACCCAAGCCTAACGATGTAGAGACATTCACTGAATTTTTGACGATGAATCGCATCATGCAATTGTGTTTTTCTTCGGTTGGGTATGAATACTAATTCAAAGGTATCCAAAAAAGATAATTGTTTAACGAGATAGTTGAACTCTCGAACAAAAAACGATTCGTTTTAAACTAGTATTGTGCTTATCATAAAATATTGAATAATTTCCAAACAAAACGAATTTTACAGAAAGCAGTTAACTTTGTATCCCAAAAATATACATTTATGATAAAAAAGTTTATTTTCCAACATAATAGTAATATCCTTAACAAAAAAACACAATTAATTTTCAGCTGAAATCACTTTAGTTTTTAACATTAAAATATGAATTTTTTAACAATAAAAAAACAATTTTATACTAAAATGTTTAATAAAGAAAATGACTTCGCAAAAAACAGTTCAATTGTTAACCAAGAAATTGAATTTTAAAAGAAAAAAAATGAATCTTCAATAAAAAAAATTCGTAGTTGCTATTGCAGTTAAAACATATATTTATTTTAAATTGTCAACGCTCGTAATTTGGTGACTGTGAATTCTCTTTGGTTAAAGCTCCTTCGACTGAAATGATCACATTCTCATAACGAATTTCGTAATTCGCACTTGATTTTCTTCAAACTGGGAACTTTTCAACATAACTTGAACACTATTATGTTAAATGTATATTACATTTATTTATGTACCTTAGTCGGGGCTTTGATACTATAATATAGTATAATAATTTTTCTTGAATAATTTTTTACTAATAATTAAAAATAATTAATAATAATTTGTTAGTGATGAAAACAGAACTTTTTTATTTGTTTCTGGAAAAAGACAGGTTGGGGTATTAACTAAAAATTGAAGCCTTGTGAACCATAATAAATTTAGTTTTTATTATTATTTAAAATTACAAGTTACTCGTGATATTTCAAGATTGCTTTGGATCACAATTTTCATAAGTTTAAAATGTCTTTTAAATGATTGGATGTTGCGGAGGATGGTGGTTAACGTGCTGTATATGAAAATGATGTTTGATCAAACGAAGGGTACCTACTGGAACTTCCCTCACTTCATCTCTGGTCAATATAGTAACCGTTTCGCTTCGCATGTTTACTTTTACACGTGATTTGCCGCGAGTGCGAGGATTATATGTATAAATTCCAGCAAGAACATTAATATTCTCCAATATCGCAAATACGTCGTCTTCAATTGTTGTAAGTACAATTAGTTCTTGGATGGGTATAGGTCTATAGGTATGCTCTCCTTCGAGAAATAAAATTAATTTATCCGCAGGAAAAGTGTATCTTCGTAGTTCGAATATCTGGTTTGAATTCTTTTTGGGAATCAGCCGAATAAACTGAAGCTGGTCAAGTCCATGTCCAAGTCCGTCAGAAGAAGGAAGCCTGGTAGGTAGAGCCATGCGTCTGGAAGGGGAACTGGACCTGGAACCAAGTGGTGGCTCGGCAGGTTGAAGAGACCTGTTGGAAGAAAGTTAATTGTCAGATGAAAAAGAAGAAAGAGAAAATGGTTTGCCATCAAGAATGCCAAGATAGGGATGGAGTTTAATAATGATGAATGTTTCTGAATTTTCATGAGGTTTTTAATGTTCCAAAGAAATTAATACAATATCTTAGACTACAAGATATGTTTCAAAGACTTTAGGATGTGGGAATTTCAAAGAATTCAATATACTTTGACCAAACTTATAAAAATTTCGAAGAATGTAATGGTTACAATTTTTTAAATCGTTGCAAATGAAACTAAGAATCTAACGACCAAAATAAAAAAGCGGAAAGAAAAATAAGAGGGTAACCAACCAACTCCCTTTCTTCTCTCTTTTATTTCTTTCGTCTTTTTTCCATTATCAAATTCAAATAAAAAAAAATCGCAAAAATCAATCACCAACGCTTTGGCACCCATACAGCACCCTTATCAAGACAAAAGAAATTGTATTCGGTAGGAAAAGCAACGCGAAGAAGATTCTCTATCCCTGAAACCTAAGAATCGACACCTGAGAATCAAGTGAGCGAGTTGGCTCCATGGAATAACATGACCAGGTTGCCTGCACATATATATATATATATATATGTGTGTGTGTGTGTGCAAAGTATATCCATTATAATTAAAGGTGAATTTGAAAGCCGCCAGAGAGAACTTAAAAAGATTGAAAATCGGAAAAGGATCAATTGAATTGAGCGGATTTTAAGAGAATTAAAAAGACTCAGAGTTGAAGTGAATAGAATTCATAGCTGACTTGAAAACAATGAAAATCTAAAAGAAGCGACTAAAGTGATATTTTTATTGAAAAAAGGTACCATCATTTGAGCGATAACTCTTTTTCTTTCAAAATAACTTACCCATGACTGTGGCTTACATGCTCCAATTTATAACCTGATAAGAATTTGCGACGGGGGCCTACTGGAGTTTCTTTGATTTCGTCTGCGGTCAATGGTGTAATCCGGCCGCTTGTCATATTCATTTTTGCTCGTCCTTTACATTGAATGCGAGGATTGTATGTATACATTCCAACAAAAATATTAGTACTGTCCAAGATTGCGAAGATGTCACCATCGGATGTTGATAATACAATTTGTTCTTCAGTTGGCATGGGCCGAAAGACTTTCCGTGTTGCAAATATTTCCAGTGGTATATTCGCAGGAAAAGTGTATCTTCGAAGTTCAAATTGCCGTTGCGGATTTTTACAGGCAACAAGCCGAATAGATTTCATTTGATCAAGTCCATAGCCACGTACGTTGGAAAGAGGAGGAGACCGGGACCTTTCACCAATGGGACGTTCAGCTGGAGAAGAAGACCTGATCGAAAAATGACCTCTGACATCAGAAGGAGAACTGACAGGAGGATGCTGTCTATAAGAAGATGAAGATGGTCCTGCACATGGATCGCCTGAAACAGGGGCACCATTAGGCAAACATTTGAACTGTGAACTTACCCCTGCAAGAAGAAAGAGGCCCTTAGTTTTGACAATGGAGACAGGAATTATGTTGCGGCCATTTGTCTTCAGTAAGAAAGTAAATTGCATTAATAGATTTTAAAAGTGTTATCATTTATAATATAATTATGCTCATTGCGATAGAATTGCAGATTTTTGAATTCAGATTCTTAATTTGATGGACTCAAAAGTAACTTCTGCAATGAAAGTATGCAAATTTTATAAATTTACACCCTGGATATGCTTTTGTTTTCCAATAATCTTAAGTGAATATCTAGTTTCGAAATGAAAACGTCTTAGGCCACAATTTTCCCTTACCCATTTTTCTTGTACCTTTCTGATTCCCCTTTACCATTCACTTTTTCCTTTACCTTTTTCACTTTTACCTTTTTAATCGTCCTCCTTTCGCGTGTTCCGCCTTCCTTTTTTTAATTACCCTTTCCCTTTTCATCCCTTCTCTTCCCCTTGTCCCGTTATAATTTCCCCCTTGAATTTTCCTTTCCCTTTTCCTAATCCCCTTTACCGATTGCTTTATTTCCTGGTTACACCTATCCTTTTTCTTTATCCTATTCTTACCTTTCCACTTTTATTTTTCCAATTTCCGCCTTTCCCTTTGTCATTTCCCCTTTCTTTTTTCACCCTTTCCGGTTTCTCATTTTCCTTTTCTTTTCCTTTTCCCAATTCTCATTTTCTTTTTCCCCTTAATGTACATTTCCCTCTTTTCCCTTTCTTTATTTCACTGCACCCATCGCCCTTGTTATTTTTCCTATTCTTCCCTTTCCCCGATTATTTGTAGGTTTTCCACTTTTCCCATTTCCGCCTTTTCTTTTTCACCCTTTTAAGTTTCTCATTTTTTCCCCTTTGCCTTCCCTGTAACCTTTTTCTCATTTTCTCCTTTCCTTTTTTTGTTCCTATTTCTCCTTTAATATTTTCTCTTTTTTCCCTTTTCCCTTTTGTAAATATTCTGTGATAAAAGGATTCAAAGAAAAAGCACTTCAATTCACGTCATATGATATTACCGCTTCGATCGGGCCACTGGGCTGCAAGTGGCCAAATTACGCCTGCTTGACGTGCATGCAATAACAATTAGGCATGTGAAGCAGATAAAGCAAGTTTTGTGTGCACGACTAGACAGAGGCTGGATCGAGAAATATCTCTGTATATCTTTCGATTCTTCCTTTTCCAATTTTCTTGTCCGGTTCTCCTTGTGCTTTACCCTTTTTTACCCTCTTTTCACTTTTCCCTTTTCAGCTGTTTCCCTTTCTCGTTTTCCCCTTCTCGTTTCCTCATCTCCCTTTCCCTTTTCACACTTTCTCATTTCCCCATTTCCATTTAGCTTCCTCTTTACCTCTTTTTTATCTCCCACTTACATTTTCCTTTACCTATTCCCGATCCCCTCTACTGTTCTCTATTCCCCTTTTCACTCTTTCCCCTTTCTATTCCTCCTTCCCCTTGACCGTTCCATCTGCACACCATTTCCCTATTACCCCGATTTTCCTTGCCCCTTTCTTATTACGCTTTAAGATTTCCCTTTCTAGAAGTTCCCTTTTCCCCTTTTTTCTGTTACCTTTTCCCTTTCCACCATTCGCCCGTCCCCCTTGCTTCATTTCCTTGTTCTCTGTATGCTTTTTCTTTTACCTATCCTCCCATTCCCCTTTTATTTTTTCCATTTCCACCTTTTCCTTTCTCATTTCCCCTTTCCTTTTTCACCTTTTTCAGTTTTTCATTTTTCCTTCCCTTTTCCTTTTCCCCATTTCCTTTTACAGTTTCGCCTTTCCCTTTAACTTTTTTCCTTTCCCTGTCCCATTTCTCTATTTCACTGTTCCCTTTACCCTTGTCCTTATTCCTGCTCTTTCCTTTCCCCCATTATTTTTCCGTTTCCTCCTTTTCTTTTCCAACCTTTTCGGTTTCTCATTTTCTTCTTCCCTTTTCCTTTTTCCTGTTCCCTTTGAAGACGTTCCCCTTTTTCGTTTCCCCTTTCCCTTTCCAACCTTTTCCATTTGCTCTTTACCATTTTCCTTCCGCTTTACCTTTTTTTCACTTACTTAGTGCATTTTCCTTTCCCCTTTTCCAATCCGCTATACCGTTTCTACTTTTCCCCTTTCTTCATTCACCCATTCCCTTCACTCTTTTTCTTTTTCCTATTCTCCTTTTTCCTCTTTTGTTTTTCCCTTTCCGCATTTTTTTATTTGCTAATTTTCCTTCCCTTTCCACCATTTACGGTTTCTCATTTGCTTCTTCCCTTTTCCTTTTCCCTATTCCCTTTTTGTGTTTACCTTTCTGTTTTCCCTTTTTAACCTTTCCCTTTTCTATTTTAATCTTTACCCGTTCACTTCATCCGTTTTCCCATTTCCCCCTTCTCTTTCCCCCCTTTTTCTCTTATTATTTTCTCCTTTTCCTCTTTCCCTTTCGTAAATATTTTATGATAAAAGGGTTAAAAGAAGAAGTTGGACAAAAAGTATTTATTGATTAACTTTTCTGTTATCAATTTTCATTTAATCCTCTTTTATTCTTCTCTTTCCGCATGTTCTTATTTGCTCATTTTCCTTTCCCTTTCCACCATTTCTGGTTTCTCATTTTCTTCTTTACTTTTCCTTTTTCCTATTCCCTTTTTGTATTTACCTCTCTGTTTTCACTTTTTAACCCTTCCCCTTTTCCTTTCTAATCTTTACCCATTCCCTTCACCTGTTTTCCAATTTCCCCTTTCTCTTTTTCCCCCTTATTATTTTCTCCTTTTCCTCTTTCCCCTTTCGTAAATATTTTATGATGAAAGGGTTAAAAGAAGAAGTTGGACAAAAAGTATTTATTGATTAACTTTTCTGTTATCAATTTTCATTTGATCTATAGGTACCTTGATTATGCACATCATCCCTGCGCGTACCAAACTTTGCCAAAAGGTCCAATGTTTTGGGCGGAATACCTGAAGATATTTCTGTGAAAAAACAACATTTATTGAGGATTTTGTGGTGTTCAGCATTTATTTAATAATTATTTCGAGTTTATGACATTTGGCAGAATTTAAATGAAATAATTGATATAAATATATATAATTAGTAGATATAAAAATGTAAAAAATATATATCTTCGCTGTGGATAGAGATTGTAAGCTGAACTATAGCTTAAAAGAAGCTTCTCGATTTACCGGTTTCATCTCAAAAGTTTTACGGCTAATAAAAATGATTAATGAATAATTTGGTCATTTTTTAAACAATTCTTCTTTTATTTGAACAATTTGCTTTTCATAAAATTATTAAAATATATTATTTTTAAATAATTTCCATTTGTTTCAAGAATAATTATTTTTCTCAACCATATATTCCCCGAGAAAATCGTGAAAATTTTGTATCTTTCGAAATAACCGATACGAATTTAATAATAACATTTTTGTTCCTAAAATCATGAAGATATCATTTTATTTACAGGTAATTTTTAGTTGTACAAACAATTATGACATGTTTGAACAATTTTATTCCCCCTGAATATCGTGAAAAATTTTTATCTTTTGTGGTGAATGATACAAATTTCATGAATACTATAGTAAGGGTGTAACTTCTTGCTTACCATTTTTGGTCATTTCTTTTTCTCAAAATCATGAAAACTCATTAAGATCGTAATTATTCCGACGCTTTTAATTCAGTCATTGATAATTTTTATCGGCCGCCCAAGTTTTGAGATGAAACTGGATAATCGAGAAGCTTCTTTTAGGATAGAGTTTAGATTAAAATCTGTATCCCCATGCGAGATATTTATTTTGTACATTTTTAACTCTGTTAACTAAAATAATCATTAAATTGAAATAAAATAAATTGCCATTTGTTAAGTATCGTATACATCGTTTTGCCAACTTTCGCTACGCCCCTGATTTTATTTTGAAAAATTCGCTTCTTTAAATTAGATAGGATTAAATTCAGATAGCTTAAAAAAGTTTAAAAAAATTAGAAACATGTTATAGTATCATATTCACCAATAGAATTAAAGATGGTCATCATCATGAAGACCAGGTTATAAACGAACGCCATTTTTTGCAAATAAAGAGAAAAAAGATGTGTCTGCTAATAATGGATTGAGTTACTGACATATCAGATTATGCTTAAGGCAGATTTAATTTGAGGCAGAAATTAATCGGAATTTCTTGTTCTTATCACCTCTAATCTTTATTCTTATCGCTTAAATTATAAGATTTAAGTAAATACTTAGAAGCTAATTTCCTTGAGATGACAATTTCCTACGACCCAATCCAAGATTACAATTTTTTTAAATTATATTCGTCAAGCTTTTATTAAATATTATGCAATTTCGAACTGAAACTAATCAAACGTATTTTCACAAAATGAAATTACTTCCAAGCAAAAAAGGTGTCGCTAAAATTGTTTAAAACCTTTCTAGGCATGTAGTAAGCTTCTGTACATTAAAATTGAATGAAAATTACCTGCTTTGGCCAAACTGCAAGTAAAGACATAAATATGGAATTACTTACTTAAAAATTAACACTTCTTTCCTCAAATACTTTATTATTATTATTAACGGTCGTGGTTTTGTTACAGAACTTTTTCAATAATCAATGCAGATCTTGCTGTTGGTTTTATAAATCACGTTGAAAATTAATTAATTTTAAACTTGGAAATTCAGCTGAAACATCCTTAAGTTTCCTAAAAGGAAAAACGTAAGCTTTTTTATATTCACATTTCAAAAATGTTAATTTTTCGCAAAATGGCGGACATTTCCTAGACTTTTTGCATTAGGAAAACGCAAAAAGAACAAAATAGATTTTTTGAATCCGACAATGTCGTTACATCGTCGAAATGTCGTTAGATCACTTTCATTTGTATTTATAAACTGATCTAAACAATACGGGAGCTATGAATGCATCAGGGCTCCATTCTCCATTGGACGATTGCATTAAGGCAGTGGGAGCATTGGCTTTTATAAAATGCCCAACAGAGAAGTGGGATGCCCTAAACACAACAACCCTCAAATCAGGCAACAGCAAGGGCTGTATTGGTTAAAAATATTACATCAACACATACTCTTAATGCTGTCTTTAGAAAGGGTAATTTACAGTTTTTGTCGCGGCCAGCGCGTGGTGACGGCCTGTACTAATTTCTGTTCGAATACAGTCGAGGAACGGAGAGGTATCGTGAGACAAAATAGGTTATATTTTATCTGGCTGGATAAGTGTTACACAAAATTCTGTGTTTATAATAAGAGGTGACAAATATGTTATCATTTTCCAAACCTATGACTAAACATGTCGGTACTACTGTCCGTGACTCTTGTAATCATCGAAGAATATTATGGCAGGTGCCACCATATTAGAGTTCTACTAGACCAATAAGCTAAGATTGCTTTTGTTTTGGAATTGCTGGTACCGTAACATCGACTACCTTGTCAATCAGCAATTATCACTGTTATGGGTGTTAAAAGCCATCGATTCAGATTCACAAAAGGTATTGTGAACATCAATGTATGCACTGGCATTACTTCTGATGTTCTTTACCTGAAAAACTAGCATCAGTTAAAGAGTTTGAACTTAGAAGACCCCTTCGTTCATAAAGGAGGGGGGATTAGAGATGATTTTAGGGGCAGATTATTGGGTACTATCTTCCACATCACTGCATACTCAAGAAGAGTAGCCAATGCACAAAACTACGGGTGTTCGTGAATGCTTTTCAGCGCACAGGAACCGGGCAACCTGTGTATCATCTACTCTATGTCCGCCCGAAACTTCAAACGCAATCGGCTGAGGTGATTCTGCTATAACGAAGATACGCAGTTATTTTCACGGTAGATATCGACAAGATGTTTCATCGTATCTGGATTTACCCGGAGGATGACACCTTTAGGAAAGTTCTCTAGTGGTCGTCCCCGGACGACGGGTTTCTTTCATACGATAACGACCGCCATTTTTAATTTCACGTCATCGCCTCTCAGGCTATACGATTTTTTAATCAACTTGCTGAGGATAACGGTGACTCATAGGCTTTTGCTACTGGCCTCTTAAGGGAACCGGGCTGTTGTCTCTGTGATTGCTCCTATCTTAGATACGATCGGCTGGCTTGCTCCGGTAGCAGTCCGAGCCAATATTTTGACGCAGTCTGTTGGTCTTTAAACTGGATTGAGATCAATTTCTGGCTCACGACTATGTCAGGACCTGGATTTGGTTCTGCAAACAACAATCGGGAATCTCGTCAATGACCATCTCGAAATGGGTGGGTTGGTCTTTGGACATCGTGTGCGAGCTGGATGGCTTTGGAACTGTGTGCGGCCCTTCTTTTTTGGCGTACAATGGCTCACATTAGATCATTTTTTAGCTTGTCTTGTTCAGTAGGTTGTAATTTATGCTCCGATTATGCTAACACTTCCAATTAAGTTTGAGGTCAGACCCTGCGTTGGATGACATACATTTTTAACCGAGTGTCTAAGATAAAAAATACTTTAACAGAGGCTAGATGGCGACACGTTCCAGGAATGAACAAAAGAACCGACTGAGCTTTAAAACGAATATCACCTGTGCAATCGAAATATCATCGGATTTGGTGGCAGCGGATGTCGTGGTTAATCCAACCATCGGAGTTTTAGCTCACGATTATGGAGAATATTGATCCTTCTGCCAATTAAGACGAGCGGAAGGTAGTACACTCTGCCGCTCTTGGACAAGAACTGTCTTAGCGGCTTCTCACAAAATTCTCATCGTAGAAGAGATTGTTGTGGGTCAGTGCCCTTTGTCTGCAATTCGTAGAACGACTACACAAGACTGTTATGGAGTCCGTTGTTAAAACTTTGACCAGGCTTGGATAAAGACGTCTCGTGGAGACCTGGATGTCGTTTGGCGCATTGCGTCCTTGACTACAATGAGCGTTGCGCGTACATCCTTCCCAATGACTCTATAATGTTAGTTCTAACCATTCACATTGGACATTTATTCATGATGCGTGATTGTTTGTGCTCGACATCAAGCATTACCTTGTCCTCAGGTAATGACTCCTTTACCGTTCTAAATTCACACTGGCAAAACGATAGCAGTTGTTGACCCAGATGTACCAAACCTTCTAGAGGAGATGGTCTGCCGAGTATCTGCACGAGTTTAAAACAAGATCTAAATGGAAAAAGTCTAGAAGATCTTGTTCTTGTACTACAGGAGAACATATCGCCAGCGAAATGGCCTATGGCTAGAGTAACTCACGTTCATCCGGGGTCGGATGGTCGGATACGCATGGTACTTTTTTTAAACTGAGGCAGGGAAATTAACCAAGCTAGACGTATTTCATTATGTACATAAGGTAGGCGATATATATGCGATTAGCTACCTTAATTCGCAATAAGATATACTTAAGGTTTTTAAGATACGTCACGAAGGCGGGCGTAATTTTTGGATTTACCAGGATTATTATATTCCACGGTAGCGAACAATTTCGGTTCGTGTGCAGCCCTTGGCTCTCCCTCTTTCGCGTTTGTATATCTCTTTTTTGCAGTGGTTACGTAATTGAATAATATCGATACTAAGTCTGTTTTATTGCTCCACTAAATTTTTCTATGATTTCTTGATCTTTCGAACAAGGCATAATAAACATGTTTCGAATTTTCGAACGACGCACCCAATCACCCATATTTGGATATGAAGTTAGATGGCAATTTCTCAAATTCTTCAAAGGTTTCAGAAGACGTCAATCTGATTTTTTTATTTGGCTATGGATAAAGAAGAAACAGCTTTGTTTCTTAAATTGTTTTAACGCTTTCATCAAGCATGAATAGTTCTCTACCCGATCATTTTTCTAGCAATTCTGCAAATAATAGGTCAACAGACTGAACTTTTGATTCGGAATCTCCTCCCAGTTCGTAATCTTATTCTCAAGAACCAAACCGAGATGTAAAAGAAAAAGTGATTCATTTGTGACTGCTGTATTCAGTGTTAACTCCAAACTAGGGAATGTGACACTGCTGCCATAAATTTTCTTAAGAAATTCAATAGCCATACCGCGTTTTATGATTGCAAACGATGTGAAACGAGTATTTTTTGAAACAAACTCACATTTTCGATTTTCAGAAAAATAATCTCCCTCTTATTTAATTTCTATGTTTCTTTTCCTTATTTTTCCGAAATTTTAACACTCAGAAAACCGATCACAATAATAAAAAAATGAGTCAATGATTTCAATTATTTTGAAAAACACTGCGTTTTCGAAAAACCTTTTTAGGTTAAGTTTCATGAATAAAATTAAATTTAATGGCTTTTTATTTCATTTGATGTTAAGATAAATTAAATTATTTTCTTTATCAAAATGCGAAGATTTACATAGACTACGCCAATGCTGTAAAATTCTAGCTATTACTGACCCAATGCTGCGCCAGTCGTAAATTTCAGATCATGAAACTCGTTTCTTTTTATGAAAATTATAACTATTTGGTTAAAAGTTCAACAATCTTATTAAAAATATGTTGTTTTTTTTCTAGTTGAAAATTAATTTTTTATCGGAGAATTTATCTATCCCATTTTTCGTTAAAAATATATATTTTTTACTTGATCTTCAACTATTTTGTTACAAATTTTTGCATTTTATTGAAGATACATCTCTTGGGACTAACAATTTAACTATGTTGATAATTTTTTTTGCTGGAAAATGATTTTTAATCTGGAAATGTAATTATACCAAACTCTCATTTTCAGTCACCTCGTTCTCAGCCGTCCCAGAACTGCTGGCTCACGCCGTTTCTCAGGACAGTAGGACGAGAGCGGTTGCGACATTATATATATAGACATATATTTCAATTGAAAACGAGTCGGGCGGCCCTCGCTGTTCACGTTTCTGTCCTCCCAAAATCAGTCCAAGGCCATATAAAGGCAACCCCCGACACCTGACTAAAATCGAGAGTTTGGTGTATTCAATTTTATAGTTGCAAATTCCTCTTTTTTACTTGTATTTTTAGTTGAAAATAAATTTTTGGTAGGAAATAAATCTTGTAGGTTGAGAATGAATATTTTTTGGTTGAAAATTAAATTTCTTGGTTGAATTTTAATCTAATTTGAGAAAAACTCGTCTTTTGTTAAAAAGTCGTATCTTTCTGTTGGAAATTCGTTTCTTTATTTTTGGTAGAGAATTACTGTCCATGATTGAATATTAACGTTTTTCAAGTTGTAAATAAAGTTTAAAACTTTTTTCTAAGAAAAAATGCAGACTTTACGTTTTTTAAGATTATCAAACAATTATAACGTATTAAATAACGCATTTACTGCCAGAGAAAAGAGACTATTTGTATAACAGATCAAATTTATGCTGTGTTTGCCATATGCCACGAATTCCTTATCAATAGACACACTTTTCGTAGTCTAAAATGTAGATCAATTCGGAGTCATTCTAATTAGCATATAACTTAAAAAGACTGTTTCAAATATAGATATATCATTATATTCACCAATGGAATTGAGGAGAACCACCTTGGTATCAATGAAGAATATTATTCACCAAGTGACTAGTGAATATTCTGGTTCTTCATCAAAAGATGTCATTACCGTATAGTCACTCAAATGTGTTTTTTAGAAGATTTGTCTTTTATAGTAAAAAGTTTACCCTAATGGTTGAAAAAGAATCTTTTTTTAATACAAATTTTACTACCTTACTTTAAGATCAATTATCTTGCAACAAATTATTTTTGTTAGTTAACGATTTATTATCATAATTTAAAATTACTTTAGTTCAAAATTGATTCAACTATGCGGTTGTATGTCCGAGTATTACATTTTTGATTAAAAAAATTTTTTAGTTGTAAACTAAACTATTTGCGTCTAAGCAGTTGTGCCAAGGGGAATGGCTGTGAGGCATATTTTTGGAAGCCACAGATCCCTAAGGAATATGAAAGCTAATCATGGGATCGGTCTAGTTTCAATATGATAGACATGACAACTCACCCGTGGAGGTACGTATACTACACTGGTGGAATACTGAAAGGTAAGACGTCTTCCTCTACTTCTGGGTGCGATGCTAACTCCCACCATACTGTGTAGGGCAGCACGGAAATGAACTCAACAGGTCAAGGTATATTGGAATACCCAATCACTAATCAAATAGATACTCTTCACACGGAGAATGCCCTGACATTTAAACAGTTTTTAAGACAATGTCAAGAAGTGGATAGGATCAGATAAATCGAATTTCCTAGATCACTGACAGGTAGAGTTCGAGTTAAAATCCATCGAACACGCAGGCCCTAAGTGAGCCAGAAGTCCAAGAAAAACGGACTGGGACCAGTTTTCTACGGAACTACGGAACGCACACTCGCAGGTGCTCAGGTCAATTAGAGAAAACCCTGAGCATGCTTCTTATAACAAGCACATTCGCTTTCCCTGCGACAAAAAGTATTATGTTATCTTATCAACAAAAAGGAGGAACTAGTTAACGGCGAGGCATACTTGTTGAGTGTGGCAGGGCTGTTATAATGGCCTTGAATGAAACAACGACTAAATCGATACTACTGTAGAAGCGCTTTAAGGCACTGAAAAATACGAGCTAGTTGTAAGCATTCCTAAGAAGTCACTCACTAAAGAGATCAATAGTTGAATGACCAAGAACATCAGAATGAGTGGGGATCAGCCACTAGCCGTGAACAGGCCAAACGGTCACGGATTTAAAGTTAAACTCTGCTTAGACGAAGGAAATACACAAGCTCCGGTCCTAAGAGAAATACTTATAGGACATGGAAACCTTGGATATCACAAATATCAGACATGGCTCACAGGAGGTCATCTCTGCCGCCTTTTCGGAAGGGATGATGAGACCCTCAAATATGAGACGAATGGCGATGAGATTCTCTCAAAAAAAATCTACAATTACCTAAGTTTATTATCGAGCGTGCAGTGCGAGAACTAAAGGGCGCGCAACTTGCAACAGTTTTTTTATTAAAAATAAATTTTTTGTACAAAATAAATCTTTTCGTATGAAAAGCAGTATTTTTTGTCAAAAAATTGAACTTATTTGTTGAAAGTTAATCTACTCTGACAAAAATTCGTCTTTTTTTATACTCATCGTTTTAGGTTTGAATACATTTCTGTTGTTTTTTTCCCTAATAATTTATCTATTATACTTTATGCTGGAAATATATTTTTATTAAACGTTAAACCCCTATATGTTTTTAAAGTAGCTGAATCCGAAATCTGGGTAAGTTTTACCCCATCAGCTCAGGATCACGGTTAATTGAAGATCAAAGTGAAGAAAACTATTGGAATTCATCAGATCAGGATCAAGGCCAGGTAAAGGTCAAAAAAAGAAAGAAACTTTTAATCGGCGTGAACCAATACTTTCAGATGTTTTGTGGTCGCCAAATCCCAATCCGGGGTTAGTTCGATCTTATGGTTTCGATTCCATGCTTTTCTTAGTTTTGAACTTGGGACGTCCTTCGCCCCTATCTGACGGGGTAAAAATGAACTAGGATTCGGATTTAGCGACCCGAAAACCGTCTTAATGCAGTGTCTCACACCGATTCAATGGGGGCTTCTCATTTTGACATTCGCTTGATCTTAATCCTGACCTGATCGAATGAAACTAACCCAGGATTCAGATTCAGCCACCTCAAAAACGTATGGGTATGGTGGTTTAGCTCGGTTTACAGAAAAAACAATTTTTGTTTGTGGCTGTGTTATTAAAAAACTATATGATTATGTTACAAATAACATTTAAGAAAACCGAGCCGGATATTACGTAATCAAAAATAGTCCTAACATTTTCTAATTACAAGAAAAATTAATCAATGTATTAATTAATATTATTAGTCTACATGTAACCAATGCATATTCGTAAACATTAAAAAATTGTGTAAAACGATACTGTTCGGAAATTTTATTATTCAGAAACTTTTCATTTGGAGATTACTTAGAAATTTTGCTTGTTGCATTTTTCAGTCATCCGAATAAAAAAATTAATAAAACGCTTGGAAATATATGTAAAATTTAAGAAATTTAAATTGCAATAAAGTAAAATAAAAATTCTTCTTAGCTTCCAAAATTCTTTGCCATTAAAATACAGAACCTGCAAATCACGGCAAATCACGGTTATAGAGAGTTATATACTGCCGGTAAATAACCATCAACTGATAATATAACAGGTTCATTTTAAATAATTACTTGTACCATTAACACCTTGCTAAGAACTAGCGTTATTTTCTTGAATTAAAGTTGTTATTATGATCTCCACTAATAGCTTGATGGAAAAGCACTTAACTGGATATCAGAAGTTTTGTGGTTCTCGCGGAAAATGAAATCCAAGAACACTTTGAGTTTTACCAAAACGCGTAAGGGTTTTGGTAAATATATTTTCTTTTTTGATTTGAGAAAGAGCATAAACTGATCTTCAGAAACTTTAGCGCTCTCTATTTTGTGCTTTTTTTCTATAGCGCAGCGACAACGTGAGATAATTTGTAGATAATAAAGTTCTTTATAGTTTTTGTGTAACAAATTTTCTCCG
Source organism: Belonocnema kinseyi (assembly GCF_010883055.1). Classification (NCBI taxonomy): domain Eukaryota; kingdom Metazoa; phylum Arthropoda; class Insecta; order Hymenoptera; family Cynipidae; genus Belonocnema; species Belonocnema kinseyi. Next base: position 78,864,337 of record NC_046664.1, on the reverse strand, counting down.
CGATCTACCGTTATCACGGAAAATCAAATACAAAAACTGTTCGCCTTTTTTCAAAAATCCCAACAGAAGAAAGTTCCAAAAACTTGGTTTCTTGCTATTCACATGCCATAATACCAGCTTATGGAATTAAATAGCTTCAGAAATTTTTCCGCAAAAAGATTTACTGTACTAAAATAAAAATTATGTTATATATCTGGTATAAGAAATCAATCCTTAAACTTAAGAGGTCAATTTGGAATTGGTTGAAAATGTACTAGACGATGATGCTTTTCGGGTACCCTGTGGAATAGGAACATTATTACAGGCAAATAATTTTCAACCTATAATAATAATTGCTCCAAACAAATATTGTCAATTTGGAATCGGTTGAAAATGTACTAGACGATGATGCTTTTCGGGTACCCTGTGGAATAGAAACATTATTACAGGCAAATAATTTTCAACCTATAATAATAATTGCTCCAAACAAATATTGTATTGCGAAAATGAAACAATTTTTCCCTCTACAAAATACTAACTGTGGCATTAACAAAAGATTGAAGCCTTGGAAACGATTATTCTTTAAGTTTTTTTTTATCATTTATAATAAAAAGTTACTTGTAACATTTCAAGGTGGATTCTGATTACAAAGATTTTTTGGTTTCAAATTTTTCTAATTAATTAGGTGATGCGAATGATTGTGAAGGACATGCTGCACTATAAAATTTTTTATGATTGGCCGAAGGCGGCCTACTGGAATTTCCTCCACTTCGCGTGCGGTCAATATGGTAGTCAAGCCGGTTTCCATGTTTAATTTTGACCGCGTTCTAGAACCATTCCGAACATTATAGGTATATATTCCAGAAAGATAGTTCACACTGTCTAAAATTGCAAATATATCACCAGCAAATGTTGATAATACAATGTATTCATCCGTTGACACTTGTCCATAGCGATCCATTCCTTTGAGCAATAAAATTGTAGTATCCGCAGGAAAAGTGTATCTTTGTAGTTGGAATATTTGGTTTGGATTCTTTTTAGAAATAAGCCGAATAAATTGAAGTTGGTCAAGTCCATATCCAGATCCGTCAGCAGAAGGAAGCCTGGTAGGTAGAGCCATGCGCTTGGAAGAAAGTGACCTGACAGAATAATGTTGTTTGTCAGAAAAAGAAGAAGATAGGCCGCCGCGAGAAATATAAAAAGGGGAGTTATCAAATAATCACTAATGTTTCTCATTTTAATCAGAGTTTCTATGATTCTGTCATTGCAAAAAATTATTTTTGAATTTGATTTTCCTAATTTATGTCATAAAACTGATCCATGACAAAAAGCCCAAACGGCAAAGCGCCCGCCCAATGAGATTCGCTCTCTGATTCGCGGGCCTTTTTCACGGAGCGGGACTCTCATTGGCCGGGCCTTTTGTCGTTTGGGCTTTTTGTCGCGGATCCCATAAAACAACTTCAAGTAATAAAATGCTCATCAGGTTTTTAATAACAACGATTGCCACATTTTCGGGATGTAATCGTTAGACAAATTTTTTAGATATGTTGACAAACTGATTTTAATAGATTGCATACTTATGTAAAAATTCTCCTATTTACAGATTTAATAACGGAAAAGATATATTGATCGTCTTTTCGACATTGTATGATGAAAATGTGTGATACATCAAATTAACAAGTGAATTTTAAATCATATAATATTCTTTATGTCTTACGGTCCACACAAATTAAAATAAAATTCAGCCAAAAAACATTTTTTAGAACTAAAATTTATTTCATGAAAAACTCGTATCTCAGTCCTTTACATTCCAGTACAGTGCGTACCTTTTTTAAAAGGTTTTGAAATTTGACTTATGATAAACTTTCTGGAGTAGAAAAATTACGAATAGCATTGCTTTTATTTTTCTTTCACTCTACGATCCTAATCTTATGTTTTAATTATTTCAAACTTCGATAGCTCAGCTTAAAACCTTTTGAAAAATGTATGCATTGTACCGAAACGTAAAGGATTTAAAAAGGAGTTCTTAATTAATTAAATTTTGATTTCGAAAAAATGTGCTTAATTTTATTTTATTTTAATTTATGTGGACCGTGAGACATAAATTATGGATTTAAAATCCATAAATATTGACGGTCGATCAATGGATTGACTTCTGTCCAAATAATTATACGATAAATAACAAATATCACGAAATTTGTTCTTAGCTGGGGAATTGTTATCTATGTATATTAGGGTGTTCTTCATCTTAGGAAAATGATTATGATAAAATTATTATTAACCAATCAGAAATATCCTCATTAAGAATAACTATACAAATCATTGTTCTTTTTGTTAATTTCGCAATATGGTTACCAAGTCTTTTTTATGGCAATCAAATAATTAAATTAAAAAAATAAATTTTAAAAAATTGCAAAGAATGTCCAGGAACTAAAAAGAATTGACGCGAGTTAATACAATAAGAAGTGCTACTTATAAAGTAAGAAAGATTACTAAATTCACGCATGGCCCGAATGAAATGGAATGACTAGAACAAAGTATACGAAGATAGATATTTTGACTCAATGAACATTAATTTTGAGGAGAATAAAAGACAAATTAAATTTTTTATTTAATTTCTTGTCGGTGCAATTTCCTTGCCCTCTTCAGTATACAAAATAAAGCAACTATTACCCTTTTGGTTCTAGTTCGGTCTAGTTCAATGTCTCATTGATATGACAGCCATAACTAAAAAATCTGACAGAATAATAACTATTTTTTTTAACTTACCCATCATTATGATTTACGTGCTCTAATTTATATGCATGTAGGGTGAAGCGACTGGGGCCTACTGGAATTTCTCCGACTTCCTCTGGAGTCAATGAAGTAATCTTGCCACTTCTCATATTTATTTTTGCTCGTGCTTTACGTAGAAAGGAAGGATTATATTTATATATTCCAACAAGAACATTATCGCTGTTTAAAATTGCAAAGACATCACCATCGAATGTTGATAATACAATTTTTTCTCCGGTTGGTATGGGCCGAAAGACTTTCCGGTTTTCTAATATGGCAAGTGAACTCTTCGCAGGAAAAGTGTATCTTCGCAGTCCGAATTGCCGTTGCGGATTTTTAATAGAAGTGAGCCGAATAAATTGAAGATGATCAAGTCCATAGCCAAGTACGTTAGAAAAAGGAGGAGATCGAGACCTTGAACGAGAAGAAGGTTCGGCAGGAGAAGCAGACCTGATTGGAGAATGATGTGTGGCGTCAGAAAGGGGACTGACAGGAGGATGATTTCTATCAGAAGAAGAAGATGGTCCGGCATATGAATCACCTGTAGTAGGGTAACCATTATGCAAACATTTAAACTGTGAAATAAGCTCTGCAAGAAGAAAGAGGCAATTGCATTCTTTTAGGCTGGCTCGTCAATGTGTCCTAAGAATTGCACGTACGTCGATGTACGTTGCCACTATTACGTACAAGTGCGTCGTTGTTTAATACTACCAACTGTAGCGTGCGTTTCATTGGTTCATATTCCAGTGTTCCAGTAAACATTGAACTGCGTTGAACCACAGAAACACTGAAATATGAAAGAACGAAACACGCGCGACGGTTGGTAGCAGTGGGCAACAAAGCACATGTACGCCTTGATACCAACGTACTTCGACGTACGTGCAATTCTTAGGATACATTGTGAAGCCATTCTGAAAGAACAAACTTTTTTCTATTGCTGATAACCTGCAACTGTACATTCCATTTGCATAATTAATTGGTTAGTAGTCATTCTTTTGTATTTTATTATTTTCTATTGAATAAAACTATGAAAAACTTCTACGTTCACTCTATCGATCATTTTTGGTCAGTAAGAATGTATATTTTATTATTATATTTTAATAGTAATTGTTTTTAATTATAGTATTATTATGTTCGTTTCAATAGTAATTATACACTTTTGCATTCGAATGATTAATAAAATTGGCTCAAAAGTAATTTCACTTATAAAAGTATGATAATGTAATAAATTAAGGTCGCGGATATTTTTTTGCTTGCTCACAATTTTAATTAAATAGCATGATCAAAATTAAGATATTTTATATTCTGTGCACGTGTAAAATGTAAATCCTTTCAAGTTTAAGACCCCATTTCGAACAGACAATTTCATCGCGTATTCTTTTTTATTTCAATTCTTTTAAAGTCAACGAAAATACAAGGGTCTAGTCACTAAGAAATGTCATATTGCTGAGCTGGAAATCTTAGGATAAATCTTGGAGGAACTCTTAGAAATCTTAGAAATCTTTCTCCGAGGGTGGAGCATTCACACAACTAAGCATTCACACATTAACACGTTGATGACGCACACGCTGCCTCGGTGAGTCCAACTGACATCCGACTCCATCTGAATGCCGCCGGACTTAGCCGAGTCTGATTTTTCTAAGTCTGCTACATCCATAGCTTTAAGATTTCTAGATTTATCAGTAATTAGCCTCTCGAAAAAATAGATCCACAAATTGATTTCTAGAAATCTGCACCGAAGCTTCTAAATGTAGTTTAGAAAAAATAATTCGGTCAAAAGTTTTTTATTTAAAAGTAGTGGACAAAAATAAAAAAGACGAAAGAAAAATGAAAAGGCATCCAACTTTCTTCTCTTTTTTCCTCTTTTTTATTTTCGTTACTATCAAATTACAATAAAATTACCTTAATATATATATATATATATATATATATAGATAATAAACAAATTGTATAACCAAATATGTAAGCAGAAATTGACGGAACCGAAATTGTGGTCCAAATTTGGTCGTTGGATTCTTGTTTTTCGTTTTTCAACAGGAGCTTGCATCAATTTGATTATTGGGCGTGAAATGGGATTTTTATATTAATTTGGATTTCATTTTAATTTAAATATCTTTAATTTTAATTTCTATTAAATCCTAATGATGAAGGCCTCAATTTATTCTTGGAAGAATTCTCTAAAATTCTATTTAGGTGGTGTTAATTAGAATTTAAACTATCATTGTTCATAACAATAATAAATGTACGATGAAAATGGATTATGATAATTACCTTAGCCTTGACCTTGACCTTAACCTTGATCATGAAGATTAAAAGAAAATTGTAACTTTTTCTTAATGAAAGAGAAAACAAAAACCTATCAATAACTACTGATCTGCGCCCTTATCAAATCGTAGTTTTTTTTCTTCACAAAAGTTTGTCGGAGCTCGTTTTCGAAACTAAATATAGTTGAAAGTATTTTATAAATAACAGTGTTGATTATAATGTCAACAGAAATTTGTTCATATTCATAGTAAAATAATATATAGTTTTGAAAATAGTTTTTTTTATGTATAGATAAATTGGAGTAACTCTATAACCTCTAAAAGATTTCTAAAATTTTTTAATTGACGACATTTTTGTAGACTAAATGTGTATTTGTGTTAAAAATAATTGTATATCATTATAAAACGACATTGTTGATAATCTCAGGAGTAAATTATTGATTATTTTAATATTGAAGACATTAACATTTTAAATATTGAACCAAATGAAGAAAAAAGTTTAACTCTTGAAATTAATGATATTAAAAACAAGCAATCGCCATTAATTACAGAACTGACATCTAAAACTTGAGTATTGTATTTTAAAAGCTTACTTCTTAAAATAACTTTAAAAAATTGTCCATTTTCCTGGGCAAACAATATCACACGACTTATTACATAACCTCAAAATACTGTTATATAATTTTAAACCAAAAGTGTCACTTGTCTGTCTTTAATTACCTCTTTAAAATGTAACTGAACAACTCGAAATAATCCAGTATTTACTCCTGAGATTATAAACAATATCTTTTCATAATTGTATACAGTTAGTTTTAACCCTAATACAAATTTAGTCTACAAAAATATCGTCAATTTAAAAAAGTTCAAAATCTATTAGAAGTTATAGAGTTACCGAAAAACCTTTTTTTGAAAAAAACTACGATTTGATAAGGGTGCAGATCTGTACCGAATCGTGTCATCTCAATTACATTATAAAATAAACAAACGACCACAGTTATTAGCCACAAATTGAATAAACCAAACTCTCGCTTTCAGTCAAGCGTCGGGGGTTGCCTTCAAATAGTCTTGGACTGGTTTCAGGGGGATCTTACCGCCTGACTCGTTTCTAATATGAATATATATCTATATATAATGTCTCAACCGCTCTCGCTCTGCTCCCCTGAGAAACTGAGGGAGCTAGTCGTTCTAGGAAGGCTGGAAACGGGGTGACTAAGAGCGAGAGTTTGGTGTAGTTCATTAAAAATGATTCATCAAGATAACGTGCATAAGCTAGGATTTCCAAGACAATTTTTGAGACGGCATTAGATTCTAAATCTTGCATTACTACTTCAGATGGTATTGCCGATATGGGAGATCCATTAGGAGTTCCAAAATATTGTTTATAAAAAATATCATCAAATTTAAAAACGTTAAAACCCAATAGATGTAAAATGCCTTTTTTAAATTCATGTAATGATATCTAAGTATATCGACTGATAAAGCAGCGTCTATTGAAAAATATACGACTGAGATGCCACCATAAAGGGGATAGTAAAATTAACTCAGTTTAAGAACAAAACTTGTTTTACCACAAAAAACAAAATTTAAACAAATATGTTACAAATTTGTATGTGCCCCATTTTTGTGCGCAAGTATTTCAAATTAAAGATCAATGGATGGACAACTGTAGTTTTCCTGTTGTCAACTCTCTTTTGTTAAAGCTCTTTCGGCTTTAGCAAACACATTCGCATCACGAATCCCGTGCTTCGCTTTCAATGTTGTCCAAAATGTCAAATTTTCTACCTCATGCTCAACACTTTTATATCGAATATAAGGTATTTTTTATGTACCTCTGTCTGGGATTGCGTATTTGAATATTGCAAAATTAAGTACAAAATTGTATTGATCATGATTACTTTAATATTTGTTTCTTATTCTGCATTAAATTTTATTCTTATATGCGCCGAAACATGTATTATTTCAATAAATTTATATCATTACAATTCAGAATATGCATTGAAATTAAAACATTATTTTTTTTGCCTTTTTTATATATATTTTTTTTTTATATTTTTCATCTTGCTTTTTAAGATGAAAAGAAAAACTAGAGTAAAAAGAAATACATAAATTTATTTTCAATTTGATTTCAGATTTGACTTGAATTAAGTAAGTCACTAAATTAAAGTGTGCAAATTATCTTAAATGACAATAACTTATCTTAAATGAGAAAACAGCATTTTTCTATTAAAATAAATTCAAGTATGCTTCTCAATTTCAATATAAATTTCTGTAAGTAAGTGAAGGTAACCTGAAATAACCTGTAAGGCTTTCTTTACCTAAAATGAAGGAGTATACGTTCCTGAATTTCAGGTTAGTACTACCTTGCACTATATAGCTCGTGGGGACACTTTCGCACTTCGCGCCGTTTTATGCCATGTCGCGTCCTGCTCCAATACTCGATATCGCGACGGTCAAGTCTTACAGCGAAATCACTTTTAGTTGCAAGGACAAAATTTGGATTATTATCTCATCGCAGTAAGTACATTGTTATAAAACTTTTTACTTTCGTCGGTAAAAATATATTTTTTCAGTGGAAATTAATCCGGAAGTATATAAAAATCCATTCATGCAAAATCCTGTTAAAGAAAACAAGAATCCAACGACCAAATTTGGACCACAACGAATAAACGAAAACCAAAAATCCTATTATAATGTGAAAAAACAAAAAAATAAAATAAAATTTTCGGACAAAAATAAAAAAGAGAAAAGAAAAATGAGAAGGCAGCCAACCACATCCCCTTCCTTCTCTTTTTCTTTCGGCATTCGTACCTTATCAAGGCAAGAAAAATTCAAGTGGTAAAAATTGACAGCACCCACGAACAGGTGCTCTCTCTTTGATACCTCTTCGATTCTCAGGTATCAAAGAGAGAGCACCTGTCCGTGGGTGCTGTCAATTTCTACCACTTCAATTTTTCTTGCCTTGATAAGGGTACTGTACGAGTACAGAAACTTTGGTAATACAAATTTATTTATTTGTGTTTTTTATTTTCATTTTATTGAAATTTGATGGTAATAAAAAAAAAAGAAAAAAAAAAGAAAAATAAATAAGAAAAGACGAAAGAAAGAAAAAGAAAAGGAAGGGGATGCGGTTGGCTGCCTTCTTATTTTTCTTTCTTTTTTATTTTTGTCCGAAAATTTTATTTTATTTTTTTGTTTTTTTTTTTCAGATTACAATAGGATTTTTGGTTTTCGTTTATTCGTTGTGGTCCAAATTTGGTTGTGGGATTCTTGGTTTGTTTAACAGAATTTTGCATCAATTTGATTATTGGACGTTAAATGGGATTTTTAATTTGCATTTTGGTCTAATTTAAATTTCGTAAATTTTAATAAAAATCCGTTGCATGATAAGTTTACAACAAAGTTGTTGCTTCTAAGTAGTTTGTGGTGAATTTATGTATTGTTGGTGGAAATTATATTTCTAAGTAAATATACAAATTTTTAAAGCTCAGAAGCCTTGAAAGACTTTGAGTATGTAAATACTCAAAGTCAATATACGTAAAATAAAATAGAGGAAAATATGATAAAAATGATCCACTGCAAGGGGAAAATTCGAATAACAGATGTGACACCATGACTTCAATGCAAATTATTTTTATTGAGAATTATTTGTATATATAAGTATTTTATTCTTCATTATTTTAAATAATTGCGTGAGCCAAAGTTTGAAAATACTCTTATTAAAGTCACTCACTTTGGAAATTTTTTTCTTTATTAGACACCTATGAACGATTATTGCTGAGAATGTCAGCAATAAAAGGACTTCAAATTAAAAAATTTAATTTTGCAGTTTTTGGGGTTTTTAATTTGAAATCGTTGAAATTGAAACGCTCAAGAAATTATTCATGAATGTAAGGGACGTTGGCAAACTAAAATAGGATATAAAAAAATCTAAATTTTTTAAGGGAGTAAAGAAACACTTTGTTATATCAAAATAAATCAAACATATATTGTCGAGCTAAAGTGTTTATAAATTGAGAAAAAAAAGTTTAATTATAAAAAGTCATCCAGTTTCAGCGGAATATTATATGGAAGTTGACAATCTAAAAGTGCGATAAATAATTTAATTTTTACCTTAAATGACAAATAAAATCTAGCTCCAAGGATATAAGGATGCTCCGCGTTCCAAGATAATCAATAGTGAAGGTTTTGATATCATAACATAACAAACCTTTTCACTAAAAGGCTGGTAAAAATATAAAAATTTGTTTATTTTTCCAACAACAATAATTTTTAAAATTATTCATGCTGAAAGGGAGAAAAAATATAATCTTAGTATTTATGGAGTAAACTAAGGCAATTCAATTTTGAGGTTAGGATGTGATTCCGTCGAACTTAAATGCAGAAAAATACATTTTTGGGCTTTAAAGAGGCTTTATCTGGTTAAGCAATGATCCTCAGAGACCTCTAGATTTACTATAGTCAATTTTGTCAAAAATTAGGGGTCATTTTAACGCTAAAAGAGATAATTTGTAAGGGATGTAAATTATAATAGAAAAATAAGGCCTATTTTGGGCCAACCTGAATTATCACATAAAATTTTGTTTTCTATATGTCTACAGAAGAACCAGTGTAAATACTGTCCTGAGAAGTACAAAAGTCAACCCTCCCTCATAAATCGTATGAGGCGATATCATTCAAAGGTGCCCAATTTAAGTATTACATGTAGAATAAGTGAATGACCTCAGACACTTCGAACATTCGGTGCCAGGCGGAAGCACGTTTCACAAAAACACAAAAATTATGATATTTCTAAAGATCTCGAAGGAGAGGAAATGTGCATAGAAGAACCCATCAGAGAAACTGATAAGTCAGTAACTCTCGATGAACCCATCAGTGAAAGTAAGAACCCAGTAAGTCTGATTAATTTGCTCTTCTGTTGAAGAATTTTAAGAGAAAGTTGAAAATGGCCAGAAAGCAAAAGGAATCTCATTAGAAGAATGTTTGGATGTTCCGGAAACAATAGAGGAGTATTCGAACATTTTTGCGAACCGAAAGACGAAGCACAAACAAGATTTGCTCCTTAAGCAACACATGTATCTGATTAACCCGAAACTGCACAGACTGTCAAAGAATTAAGAGGCCAACAGCCTGTATTTGGAGAAAAAAGAAATAGAAAAGTTAAGGATGATATGATAACTATACCTCTTGTTGAAATTATTAAAAATCTTCTTTTCAATCAAGATTATCAAAAACTCTTGGAACCTGATAATTCGAAGAAAGAAGATGTTTTACATTTGTAAATGGCTAACGAAAATGGGACAGTTTTATTGCACTTTGGCAGATATTCACCATCGCTACCAGTCTAATTTGACCTGCATTAATTTCCTTTCAGGTGTTTAATAGGATACCATGAAAGCATACAAAATAGATAATATTTCCACATCATTTGTAGAAGATTTCAAAGCCTTTGAAGAAGCCACTGAAATGCCTAATGGCAGTACTCTTTGTGGAACATTGGTTGTTTCATTGTAGATAATCTCGCTTCCCACAAAATTAGAGACTTAAAAGAAGGTTTTACTGCCACACATTGCTGTCGGTATTGAATCGCAACCCTTGATCAAATTCGGATTATCATAGGAGAAGATCAACCACTTTTAATAACAACTAAGAATTGCAACGAACAAGTAAAAAACCTAGAAGCGGCTAAAACACGTAAATAATGGTAAAAGTTGAGCAAAGATTATGGCATTAATAGACGATGTTAACTGACTAAATTGAAATACTATCATATTCTTTGTGGAATGCCCCCTGACATTTTTCACCATGTATTCGAGGGAAATCTAGCAAGGACTTTGCATTTTATTCTGACCCATTTTCTTAATGGCCAAAAATAGGTGATGACATTGAAAGAATTTAACGACGAATTGATGGAATTTGACGACGGTTATTCTGTAACAAAACCTTCCCCAATTATGCCACAGCATCTCAAAGGGGGAAAAAATTTGCACCAAACAGGTTCCCAAATTTTTTCTCTAGCGGCCATCGTCGCGTTTATTCTTGGTCCTTATATATTGAGCACATGAAGTTTCTTTGACAGTGGTTGGTTATATGGAACACACGATTGCAGAATATTTGGAGACTTTCCAATTACTTCATAAAACGTCTCTCACACCCAAACAACATTTTTTAACCCACTATCCAACTCTTACTTTCAAAGTTGGAACTTTATTCTTTTTCAATACTATAAGAATGAAAACAAAGTATCAACCTTGCAAAGATGCGATGAGCAAACTTAGGTCTTTCAAAAATCCATCTTTGACAACGGCGAATCACCATCAGTTATACCAATCCTACATCTTGGAAGGCCACTCTAAGTGCCACTTGATGTTAGCTACATGGAATTATAATTTTTATTATCTATAATTAAATTTTAATATCTGTACTTTGAATACCTAATCCCTTTTATAATTATTTAGTTTTGAAACAAAAAATTAAAAATTACAGTGCATATATAAACAATATTATATTTGTATGCTTTAAAAATTTGACTTACATGTCTGGGAAAAATTTTTCAAACCTCGGTAAAGAGCGGGAACTTTTTTCTGAAATTCTCTTTTAACACATAAAAACATGTTTGCTTGAAGTTCTAATTTCTTAAATTTGAAAATTTCACAATTAACAAATACTTTGATAAGGCATCATGCCAAATGCTAAAACAAATAAAGAAATTTAGGAACAATTTTAAATGGTGTTTATTAATCCCTAGTTCAAGTCTATTTTCTTTTTAATGCTGGACACAACTACATAAATTTATATTTTAGAATTACTCCGTACTTTGAACTTAAAATCCCCAGTATCAATAAGTATTTATGAGAAGAAATCTCTGCGGTTTCTTTATTTTCAGGATTAACAACAAATAAATAATTTCTTATCAGGCATATTTGTACAAATTTAAGAATTCTTGAAGTTAAATTTGACTTAATTTTTTTAACTTAACAGAATAACAAAACAATTTAACACTAAAAGACGTTCCTTTAATTGTAATAGTAAAACCAAGCCCTGTTTAGAAACTTCTGCTGAGTTGGAATCTGTAAGGATATTTTGCAATTTAAGCAGAACTGTCGTCTTTATAATTTGCGTATTTCATGTGGCTTGTGCACAACTAAAAATAATTTTCATTTCGTAAAATTATGAATTTTTGTTTTTAAAATGAACTTTTAATCAAATAGTTAAACTTCTTACCGAAAAGATCAATTTTTCTTAGAAAAAGGCGAAACCTTAAAAAAAATTATGAAATTTCAACGAGGAAAATAAATTTTCTACCAAAAAAGACACATTTTCAAAAAAAAATTATTAATCTTTACCCCGAAAACTGAATTTTGAACCAAATAGTTCAAATTCTAAAGAAAAATGTAAAATTACAATTAAAGAGAATTATTATTTTCTAGCAAAGAAGTCAAATGTTAAACGAAGCACGAAAATTATTAAAGTTTCTCACAAAAAATTAATTTTCAGTTAAATTGTTGAATTTATAACCAACAAGATGAATTTCCAAGTAACAACATTATTTTTCTACGAAAAAGACTTTATACTCGTCTTTTCGGTAGAAAAATATGAATTTGTAGAAATGAATATTAATTTTATACAAAAAAAGAAATATTTGCAACCAAAAAGATGAATTTTCAACCACAGTAATTTTCGAGAATTACATACATTTTTAACGAAATAATTGAATACCACATTAAAAAATTATTTCTTTTCTACCGAAAATTGAATATAATTAAATTGTTTTTTAATTAAGAATTACATTTTAAACAAAAATAGTGAATCTTTCAAGCAAAAAAATTAATTTAAAACGACTAACATTAATAATTTTTTATCCAAAAAATTAACTTTCGACCAAATACATCAATTTTTAAACAAACAGTTGACATTTTAACGATAAAAGTTTTCAACGAAAAATTTTTACCGAAAAAATTAATTTTCGACCAAAAAATACTCATTTTAACAAAATATATAAATGTTCCACTAAAAAAGATAAATTTTAAACCAGAAATAAGACCGTTAAATTTGCAATTGAAAATATTAATTCTTAACCCAAAAGACGAACTTTGAACAAAATATATTAATTTTCAAGCAAATAAATAAATTATGAAAAAAAAGAATTCTCAACCAACAAGATTAAGTTTCTCTTAAGGAAGACGAATTTTTTTTAAAATACTGAATTTTCAACTAAAAAAGTAACATTTAAACACAAAATGGAATAGATTATTTTCCCTAGATATTTTTTAGAAATTTTCTAGTGAATTTTCTAGTATAGGATTTTTACATAAACAGAATTTGATAATGTGCAAAATTCCTGAAAATAAAACCAAAAATCTAACGACTAAATTTCGACAACCGCTCTAAAATGTTCCTATTACAAATTGAGAAAAATAAAAAATCTTTCTCCTAAAAAAGAAAAGAAAAAATTCTTTTTCCCTTTGGACAAAAATAAAAAAAGAGGACAGAAAAATGAGAAGGGCCAATCCCCTTCCTTCTCTTTTTATTCCTTTCTTCTTTTTTATTTTTATTATTATCAAATCACAATAAAAAACTTCGTATAAAAATAATCACAGACGTTTTGGCACACGGGACTCTTATAAAGACTAAAAATTTTAATAAAAAAAAATTAAAATAAACATTCTTATCCGGCAGTGATAGCAACGCCACCAAGCTGGTTTCTTCCTCACACCTAAGAGTCGACATTCAAATTAAAATTTAAGAAATTTAAATGGGATTAAAATAAAATTTACAATCATATTTAGCGTCCATTAATTAAGTTAATGTGCAGAATTTCTGAAAATAAAATGAAGATTCTAAGAACCGAATTTAGACAACCGCCATAAAATATTCCTATTGCAATCTGAAAAAATAAAGAATCTTTCTCCTAAAAAAGAACAGAAAAAGTTCTTCTTTATTGTTTAGACAAAAATAACAAACAGGCAAGAAAAAGGAAGATTTTTTATTCCATTTTGGGAGAAAGATTTTTTCATATTGCAATAGAAACATTTAATAGTGGTTGTCCAAATTTAGTCGTTAGATGCTTGGTTTTATTTTCAGGAATTCTGCACAGTAACTTGATTATTTGACGTTAAATACTATTTTATAATTTTATAATTAAGGGTTTATTAAACGTGCTGATATGTAAAATGTAAGTTAAAGTACGTACTGGTTTAAGAGATTACTTAAAGTTCTCAAAATGATAATAAAAAAATATTTTTCAATGAAAATTTCTGTTATTATTTTCTATTTGAACTAAGGGTACCTTGATGATGTGCATCCTCGTTACTCGTCCCGAAATTTGCCAGAAGGTCCAATGTTTTGGGCTGCATTCCTGATGATGTTTCTGTGAAAATACAATTATTATTTTGGATTTTTTAATGTTATAAAACTGTTAGACAAATGTCTGGAGTGCATAAAATTTGTAAAATTTTACTGAGGAACTTGATATGTAAAAATAAGATTTCTCGACAGACAGAATTTGACAGAAATTTAAGAAATCCTTAAGACAGAATTTGATACACGTACGGGAAATATCAGATTTTATAGAATTTTAATAACACACTGTTTATATAAAAGTAAAATATTTCTGTAGGAATATAATTGGACAAAATTTTCGACATTCCGAAACATAGCATTTGATGAAAATCTTATGTGAACGAGATTTGATAGGGTTTCAATCAGAAACTTTTGATACTAAAGTAAATAAATAAATAAAGTAATAGAATTAAATTGGTGAAATTCCCTTGGTTTCATCAAATAGTATATAATTCTCCAAATTCCTTAAATTCCTTGAAGTTTTTTAAATTCCTTAATTCCCTGAATTCTCCAAATTCCTTAATTCCCTGAATTCTCCAAATTCCTTAATTCCCTGTATCCTCTGAAATTCTAGATTTCTCTGAATTTTCTGAATTCCTTCAATTTTATAAACACCCTGACTTCATCAAATTTCTTAAATTCCCCGAATTCTCAAAATAATTTTAATTCTCTGAATTCTTCAAATTCCATAAATTCCTTGAATGATCCAAATTCATAAAATTTCTTGAATTTTTGAAATTCCTTAATTCCCTCAATTCTCCCAATTCCTTAAATTCCTTGAATTCACAAAATTCCTAATATTTCTTGAATTCTCCAAATCCCTTGAATTCCCTGAATTCTTGAAATTTCTTTAATTATATGAAATCTTCTATATCGCAAATTTCTCAATTTGTTAAAATTATTCAAGGTAATCTAATTTGCTGACATTCATAAATTTCTGAATTATATGAATTTAATAAATTTTCCTAATTGCTTAAATCCATAAAACTCTCTACAATTCTAGATTTCTCTGAAATTTTCTAATTTCTTGAATCTCTTCTTATTCCTTGAATTATCTTAATTCCTTTATTTGCTGGAATTCCTGGGATTCTTCCTATCAAGGATATTATTTCAATTTCTTGAATCATTTGAATTTCTTTAATTATTTGAAAGACTAGAATTCTTGGGATTCCTTAAATTATTTTGATTTATTGGATTATTCGAACTTCTTGAGCTCTTTGAATTTCTTAAATTATTCAAATTCAATGGATTTATTGATTTACTTGAATTGTTTAAATTCGTTAAATTGTTGAAATTTCATGAATTCGGCAAATTAGCTGAGTTCTTTAAATTACTAGAATTCTTTGAATCACTTGAATCCTTCAAATTTGTTTCAATGCTGAGAAATCTTTATATAATTTATTATCTGAAATGTATATTTCATTAAAAATTATATTCAAGAATATAATGTCATCAGAATTAAAATTTAGGATATTCAAATAAAAAGGAGGAAAGAAAAATGAGAAGGCAACCAACCAAATCCCCTTCATTCTCTTTTTTAATTCTTTCCTCCTTTTTATTTTCATTCAAAGTAAAGATAAATAATTTTCTTTTCTCCTTTTTTTCTTTTTTAGGGAGAAAGGAGGGGGAGACTTGTTTCCTTTTTTTCCATATTGCAATGGGAACATTTTGTGGTGGTTGTGCAAAGTTGGTCGTTGGATTCTTGATTATATTTTCAAGAAATTTTTTAAAATAATTTCATCGTTATAAAAACTGTATAAAATTCTTCCGATTATTTTTTGCACTTGTACCTTTCCACACCTAACAAAATAAATTTTATTATAATCACAGCACTTAAGTTCAATTAAACTTTTAAGATTTTCGCTATTCGTAAATAGCGACTGGAAAATCTTTTTTGGTTAAAACTTAACTACTTATTTGAAAGTGAATCTAAGTTGTACTTTTTCTTTCTGGGTAATATTTCTAGGCAATTATTGAAAATTTAACGATTTCATTAAAAAGTCAAAACTTCTCCATATGGGGAATCTCGAGGAGAAATCAGGTTCGGCTAAGCTCGGCGGCGTTCGAGTGAAATCGGCCTTTAGTTTGACTGGCAGAGGCAGTGTGTGCATCACGAACGTGTAAATGGACGAATGCTTCATGGTGTGAATCAGGGGCGTAGCTACTGCCGTATCAGCCGTCTCAATGATATGGGCCCCCGCGGTCCGGACCCCCAAATAAGAATTACTGAATAAAGTTTTATTTTTCTAAGATGGGCCCCCGCCAAGAAATCTTGATACAGGGTCCCTCAGAACTAGCTACGCGATTGTTGTGAATGCTTCACGCATGGTAAAAGACTTTGAAGATTTCCAAGAGTACCAAGAGTTCCTCAAAGAGTTCTCATAAGATTTCCAGTGCAGCAATATGAGATTTCTTATTGACTAGCCCCTCAGTTGAAGCATTTCAGAGTTAATACTGTCTACTTTAGGAACCTTACCATTTTTCAAGTTCTTGATTATAACTCTAAGCTCAATCACACCAATGTTTTCAAATGAATTTTCTAACGCACTATGTTCTACATCGCAGCTGTGTTGCCATATAGCCTCATTTATCAGTAATTTTCTAAAATAGTCTCAGAGCTTCTAGTGTCCCGTCTCTTTATAATTTATTAATTTATTAATTTATTAATTTATTAATTTATTAATTTATTAATTTATTAATTTATTAATTTATTAATTTATTAATTTATTATTGCATTAATTTATTAATTTATTAATGATTGCAAACTAATGCGCGCATTCGGAATTAGGTGCAGCAGCTTCACCCGTTTTATTAATGATTCTCCGTATTATCTGAGAATACACCTCGGTCAATTCGGTGGGCTTGGATGAGGCCCGTTGCTTCGGATAACGCGGAGCCTGGGATAATCGAAGGCCGGATATCGATGTTATACTGTAATGTGAAACTGTCTTAAAGAAGCTTAATCCTTTTCATGTAACCAAAAACTTTATAAATAGCAGTTAATTTTAACTTTCAAATCTTTTAAAATACCCTGTAATCTAAAACTGCCAAAAACGGGAAAAATTTATATCATCTCCTTTAATACTCTTTCAAATCCGTTGAAATTGTCTATACGTACTCTAGAAAGATTAGTTGAATAAAATTCTCTAAAATATTAAAATAGATAGAAAATTATTTAAAATTTATTATAAATAACCCAGCATTCTAAAAATAGAGTTTAAGTTTAACTTTCAAGTTTTTTAAATGTTCTGAGTTCTAAAAATGGTAAAACGAACAAATTTAAAAGTATCTCCTTCAAAATTCTTTTAAATTCGTTGAAATTTTCAAAACATAATGTAAATAAATAAATTTCATAAAACTCTTTAAAATACTTTTAAATTATTAAAATAGAGTGAAAATTATTTAAAATTTATTATAAATAATCTAAAATGTTAAGAACTAGTCTTTATTTTATGCTTAAACTCTTTGAAAAATTCCTAGAATCTAAAAAAAGGCTAGAACAGAAATTTTTTAATTATCACTTCAAAAATCCTTTTATATCCGTTTAAATTTTCTAACAATATTCTAAACAGTTCAATTTGATAAAATTGTACAAGATAAATTCAAATTAGTCAAATACATTAAAAATTAGTTGAAATTTATTATAAATAACCCGAAATCATGAAAAATAGTCGCTGTTTTAAATTTGAAGTCTTTCAGAATGCCCTGAACTCTAAAATTGCTAAAACGATTTTTTTAAATATCAGCTTTAAAATTCTTTTAACTACCTTAAAACTTTCTTAAAATATTCTAAAGTCCTTGCGGAAAAATTGAGGGGGCCCCCGTCGAGGGCCCGCATGGATTGCCATCAAGCCTTGTGGAATCCATGAGGGTGATTCATAGTTGCCATCATAAAAGCGCTCTTAACTCAATGAAATTTAATCGTGCATTTTGACAATTTTAAAGAAATGACATTTTTTAAACTTTCGTGTAAGGTTTGGTTTTTATGTGTTTTATACCATTTCACAAAGCTTAAGATTGACATAAAATATAAAATTTTCTAAACATTCACAATTTTTCATGAAGATGAAACTTAGAATTTTTCTCTTAAAAAAAAGCAGGATAAAGTTGTTTTCGGGACAATTGTTTTTAGAGTTTTTTGAAATTTTAGAACGCATGAACCATATTTCAACGGTATTTTATGTCCATTTTTAGGATATAAAATATTCATCCTTCCGACTTATAAATTTTAATTGTTGTTTAGCGATTATTTTCTGATTGCCTCTGGAGATGGGTTCCAAAGTTCTGTAATTGATTAAAAAATAAATAAAACCCGTACCTAAAAAAAAAAAAAAAACCCATTGCATTTTCTCGAAAATATCTAGATGCAATTGTTCAAAAGTTTGTTTAAACAAAAAAACAAGACAAAAACGAAAATTTTAATCGTTGATCCGTGAGGGCAACCGAGCTAGGACCCCTGCGGGGCGCGTACGGAACATCCATATTGTCAGAGTACAAATTTAAAAAAAGCATCATAGAATGTTTGCAGAAATTCACTGTTTGTAAGTCTGAACTCATAAAAACCTTAAAATTTGTGGTGTCAAAAAAATATTCACCCATTGGGCATAGAAATTTTAGCCGTTGATCCGTGAGGGCAACCGAGATAGCCCCCCTGCGGGGGCCCCAAGGAACTTCCATATTGTCAAATTTCGAATTTCGAAATAGTATAATCAATTTTTTGTCAGAAATTCACATATTGTAAGTCTGAACTCATGCAACCTTAAGATTTATGGTGTCAAAAAAATATTCACTTTTTGGACATTGAAATTTTAGTCGTTGATCTGCGAGGGCAACTGAGCTTGTTCCCTGTGGGAGCCCTTATAGAACTTTCATATTGTCAGAGTTCGATTCTCAAAAAAGTGCCATAGAATTTTTGTCAGAAATTCACTGTTTGTAAGTCTGAACTCATGAAACCTCGTAGAATTTCTACGCGTGGAACATCCATGCAGGCCCCCGCCGCGCAGGGGGCCCTTATCCTACAAGGACTCTGCGGGTTTTTTTACACGGGAGAGATCAATTTTATAAAATTCTACGAAATACTTTAAAATTATTTAAATAGATTGCAAATTAGTTGGGATTTATTATAAATAACCTAAAATCTTGAAAAATAGTCCTTATTTTGTATTTTAAATCTTTTAAAATGCCCTACAATTTAAAATTGCGAAATCGTAAATTTAAATTATCTCCTTAAAAATGCTTTCAAATCCGTTGAAATTTTCTTTAAATATTCTAAAGATTTCAATTTTATAAAATTCCACAGTCGTTTTTTCATATTTGAAATCTTTAAATATCCTGAATTCTAAAATTGCTAGAACGATTTTTTAAAATCATCTGCTTTAAAATCTTTTAAATTTGTTGAAATTTTTAAAAAATATTCTAAATAGGTTAGTTTTATAAAATTTTACGCAATACCTTCAAAGTATTAGAATCGATTGCAAATTAGTTAAAAATCATCACAAATAACGTAAAATATAAAAAAGTTGTTATTTTTTATTTTGAAATTGCTTATTTCAAATCGTTTAATTTTAGAGACTACTTTTAGAATTCTTCTTTATCACTCTAATTTCCCTGGCAAATATTCACAAATTTTTATCAGTTTGTTTTTAAATCTTGAACTGCGATTCAGAGAAAATATATAGCCCAAAGTTTTATTCCTGTCAATTAATTGTATGGTAATTTTAAAATTAATTTTAGTTTAAAATTCATTATTTTTTATAAAATTTCAACAGACTCGTCAAAAGTTAAACTACATCCTTAAAAATAATTTTTTTTGTTTAGGCTTCATCATATTAATCAGAAAATAATAACTTTGATGGGAAATTTTAACATTTGGTTAAAAATTATATTTTTATTTTTCCATGAGAATTAACTTTTTTTAACTCAAAATGTAACTATTCTATTTTTGGCTGCAGATTTTTATTTTTAAATAAAAATTAATTATTTGTAGTGAAAAAAATAAAATATTTGGTAACAAATTCATATGGTTTGTTAAACTTTGTTAAACATTTGTAAAAAAAATTATTTTTTTGTTGCAGATTTATAATTTTAGTTGAAAAATAACCCGTTTAATTGTTGTATAACAATGAAGCATTTCTTTAAATTAAATTTTTTAAAATTAAAATTAAACGATTCATAAGAATAAAATTTTATTTTAGCAAAATAAGGGGTTTTGTACGGTAAATATTAATTCATGTAGATGAAAAAAGATCCTCTGTAAATTTTTTTTTGAGAGGATCTTTTTTCAAATTATAATAGGGAAATTTTATGGTGGTTCTTTAAATTTAGTAGCTTAATTATTGGTTTTATTTTTAGGAATTCCACCCATTAACTTCATTATTGAAAGTTAATAGAATTCTTAATTTAATTTTAATTTCATTTAACAATGAGAAATTTTTAACGCAAAGGTTGATTTTCTTTAAAGAATGAAACAAATTTTCAAAAAAATGGATGAAATTTTTACTAAAAGTGATAAATTTTTAATAAAAAATAGAATAGATTATTTTCAATTAGAAAAACAAGTTTTTAATCAACATACAAACAAATTTTCAAAGAAATAGTTGAATTTTAAGCGCAACAAATAAGTTTTCAATCCAAAAGATTAAACGTTCATAAAAAAAATTTATACAAATATTAGTTAAATTTTTAGTTAGAAAAATTAATTTAAAGAAAAACGAATTTCCAATCAAAAACATTAATTTTGACTCTGCGTCCTGTCCTACAATTAATGACAACAAATTTTTTTTTCTTTTCGCTGGAGCAGCTTTTTACTATTAATTTTTTCACAATTGTGTCGTTTATCGCAAAATTAATTTTTTTAGGATTAAAAAAAAACGACGCGTTCCATCAAAAAAATATTACAGAAAAATTTATAGATTTTTTTACGCGTCCAACTTTTGTTTATTATTTTTTCCCTGTACCTTCTGAAGTTTTTCTAAAAATTAATTTTTTTTTATTTCTAAGGCTTTTTTTGCGATTTAAACAAAAACGGCGCATTATATTAAATAATTATATAAAAAAAATGTTTATCTCTTTTTTGCTTTCTCAAATTTTGTCCATTAGTTTTTTTTCGTAGCTTGTGACGTTTGTTTAAAAGTTTCATTTTTTAATTTAAATTATCAATTTTTACAAATAAAATAAAAACTAGGCGTCCTATAAACAATGATTATCAACAAATTGGTCGATCTTCTTTGAATTGATAACTTTTTTATAACCATAGTTTTCTGTAGCTTGCATATTTTGACCACAAAATAGAATTTTGTATTATTTCTTTGGTTGGTTTAATTTTGAAAGTATTATAACTCCGATCATTTTTATTTAATCGAAAGGAGTCGTAAAAGATCATTTTTATTGTATTTTTTGACTAATGCAAAGGACCCTGAAAATCGTCAAAAAATGTTTAAATGCTCTAGAATATTCTAGCGGGAAAATATAAGCATACAAAAAAAAAACAAAAAAAATATATATTCTTTCGGGAAAAGTATTAGGAATTATTTATTTTAATGGGTACTTTAAAATCATTGGGGAAAAATTTAAAGCGCTACCTTGAATCTGTTTTTTTTTTTAATTCTTTGATTCTTTAAATATTTATTGAAATAATATTTGTGGTTCGCTAGATTGATGTGGGTACTTGACGAGAAGATAAGTTATTATTTGAAAAGTTAATGGAGTAAGGTTGAATTGATCAGGTATCTAAATAATTCTTGTATTTTGATTTCGAACCGGGAACTTGTAAAAACATTTTGTTGTTGAAGGTTACCAAATATTTCTTTAATGACGCATAAAATATTACACAATCTCTCTATATGAAACACTTCTAGTTGTCAAGTTTCACATTTTCATTAGTTTCTTGTATCTAATATGAATATATACAGTCCTCAATAAATTAATATATTTTCATGAAACAATCTATAGTTTTGCAATATTTAATTTACAGATATTTTCTACCAATTTCTTAAACCTTATCATGAATTTTCTCTGAATGTATCCAAGATTATTAATAATTTTACATTATTTTATACCATATTTTATGCTTTTATTTTATTTTATTCAGACTGCTTTAAAAACAAAAAATCATTGTTTTGAGATTCATTATTTTAAGTTGAAAATACAAGTATTTTTCTCATTTTTTTAAGTTTCTCATAAAATGGACATTTTCAATTAGAAGCTAATCTTTTCTGCTTAAGGAGTGTAAACATGTATTTTTTTAAAAATAAAATTAATTATATTTGTCTAGTGAAATATTCATTAATATTGCTTAATTAATTGTTAGTATTTCAAAAAATGGAATTTTTTCATAATTAAAAATTAATTAACCAATAAACCAGCAGCAATAATTTTGATTTAAAAAAAATGTCGAAAAAAAATGTAAACAAATGGAATTTTTTTAACCAGTTACGAAGAATTAAAAAATGTTGATAAAAATTCTACTGAATAATTATTAATAATTTTAATAAGGAAAATAATTTTTAAAATCAAAATTATTTAAACAAATTTTATTTGTTTAAACAATCTAAAATTAATGAACGACTAGTTATAAGTGTTTCAGCGGCCCAATATAAATAATTTAAAGTACAAAAATATACGAATAAAGTGCTCAAAGGGTCCATTTCATGAAGAATTGACATTTTTGGTCTTGAGGGTAGTTTTCGGAGATCCTTGAGGGTGTGTTCGGGGCTTGACACCCATATATCTAATACATGTAATTCTTCGTTGGATAATTATCTACAAGCCTCTGTACTTTCCTGTCACATTTTAACAAACCCTGAAAAATTATTCCAAACTGTCGAAAAAGTTCATTTTCCCTATGCTTTTTACCTAGGCAAATTCCAATAAAAACCGGTAGCTTAGGTTTGAATACTACCAGAATTCCTTAAATTCCCTGAATTCTTGAAGACTCTAAATTCTCTGATTTCCTTGAATTTTCTGAATTCCTTGAATTTCCTGAATTCCTTCAATTCTCTGAATGTTTAAATTTTCTCATTTTCTTAAATTCTCTGATTTCCTTGAATTCTCTGAATTACTTGAATTCCCTGAATTCCTTGAATTTCCTAAATTCTCTGAACACATATAATACTTTGAATTCTTCGAATTCCCTGAATTCTTAGTGTTCCCCTAACTCCTTTAACTTTCCTGAATTCTCTGAATTAATTGAATTCTATGAATAACTTAAATTCTCAGATTTCCTTAAATTGCTTCAATTCCTTAAACTCTCTGACTTCTATGAATAACTTAAATTCCTTGAATGCTCTGACTTCCTCGAATTCCCTTAATTATTTAAATTCCCGAAATTCCTTAAATTCCCTGAATCCTTAAATTCTCTTAATTCCTTAAATCCTTGAAATCCCTTGATTCTCTCAATCCCCTAAATTCTCTGAACATGCATAATTCTTTGAATTCTTCGAATTCCCTGAATTCTCAGTATTCCCCGAACTCCTTTAAATTTCCCTTAATTCTCGGAATTTATTGAATTCTAGGAATAACTTAAATTTCTTAAATTCTCAGATTTGCTTAAATTGCTTTAATTCCTTGAGCTATCTGATTTCCTTGAATTCTCTGAATTATTTCAATTCGCTGAATCCTTGAATTCTCTGAATCCCCTAAATTCTCTGAACACCCATAATTCCTTGAATTCTTCGAATTCCCTGAATTCTCATTATTCCCCGAACTCTTTTAAATTTCCTGAATTCACTGAATTTATTGAGTTCCATGAATAACTTCAATTTCTTAAATTGTCACATTTCTTTAAATTGCTTCAATTCCTTAAACTCTCTGAATTCTACGAATAACTTAAATTCCTTGAATTCTCTGATTTCCTTAAATTCCCTAAATTATTTTAATTCCCGAAATACCTTAAATTCCTTGAATCTTCGAATTCCTTAAATCCTTGAAATTCCTTGAATTCTCTGAATCTCCTAAATTCTCTGAACTCGCTTCATTCTTTGAATTCCTTAAATTTTCACAATTTCCCGAACTCCTTTAATTTTCCCGAACTGCCTGAATTTTTTGAATTCGATGAATAAGTAAAATTCCTTGAATTCTTTTAACATTTCAAGATTTCAAAGAATTCAAGGAGTTCAGGGAAACCTAAAAATTAAAATTCTCTCAGGGAATTTACGAAATTTAAGTAATTCAGAGAATTTAATTAATTACGAGAAGTCAATGACATCAGAGTACTCAAGAAATTTAACGAATTCAAGAAATTTAAAGAATTAAAGGAAATCGGTAAATTTAAAGAATTCAAGGAATTCAGGAAATTCAAAGAATTAATCGATTTTAAGAAATTTGTTGAGTTAAGGTTATCAGGAGAATTTAAAGAATTTAGAAAATTCTAGTCATTCGAAGATTTTTATGAGTACACAGAATTAGGAATCCTGATAATGTGCAGAATGTTTAGAGTTTTTAGAATTCTCATAATTGGTTGAATTCTTTATAACTCTTTGAAATCGTAGAATTCCTTGAATCTTTAACATTCATTAAATTCTCACAATTTCTTGAATTCTTTGAATTGTATGAATTCTTTAAATACTCTGACTTACTTGATCTTTCCGAATTCGTTAAATTCTCTGAATTCTCCAGAGTACTTGAATTCTAAGAATTTCACAAATTTGAGGAATTCCCTGAATTCAAAGAATTTCGAAAATTCTAGGAATTCTCGCAATTCTATGAATTCACACAATTCTATTCCCTGCATTTCTTGAATACCCTGGATTTCTTAAATTTCCTGAATTCTCTGATGCATTATCACATAAACTAAGGTAAAACTGCGATAATAATTATTAAAACAATTTTCCTCTAAGATAACTTTCTATTAGAGTACATACGTCTCCTTGCACACTGGGAAACTCAGAGAAGCTTTATAAAATATAAGTGTAAAAAAGAATAATAATAATTATTATGTTTAAACATTTATTGAATTATATATAAAGGACCACCAAAATTTTTTGAATTTTCTTGAAAAATCGAACATTCAAAGTTTCATTGCAAAACAAAAATGACCAATCAAAACTTCCAGTTTTTAATCAAACTCCGCAAGATACGAAAAATTACGAATGAACAAAAATGGTGGTGGAAAAAAAGATCTACAAATTGGTTGAGAATCTCTTTTTAATAGGACGCGTAGTTTTTTTTGATTCGTGAATTAACGTTTAAAATACAAAAATTAAATTTTTGTAAAAACGACTTAAGTTACATAAAAAAGATCGGAGAAAAATTGTCTACCCAAAAAAGAGCTACAAATTTGATACGAATCACTTTTTTAAGGACGCCTCGTTTATGTTTTAATCATAAAAATTACATTAAAAATAAAAATGAACTATTTGTGGAAAAACGACAAAGGCTGCGGAAAAAAAATTAGTAGACGGAAGCTTTTCAACCAAAAAAGTGATACAAATTTGTTATAATATACTACATTCTCGTCATTTATGATTGAGAAAGCATTGTACTTGTCAAAAATTTGACACCATTGCATTCAAATTTTGAAGTTAAAGACGCAAAATAAAAAAATTTTCTTTAAGACAAATTGTAGCTTGTCAGAAATCCTAAAAAATATGTTTGAAAAACTACTGCGCATCTGTATAGGGTCTAATGCGGGAACCTGTATAGAATCCTATGTCCTTTTACGTCTTCTCTGTCCTTTCTTCCAAAAATTTAATTTTTTCATTTTCAATCTTATTTTTTTAAGAATGAAAGAAAATCTACTCGTCCTATTTAAAATGATTAATAACAAGTTTATAGATCTTTATAGGGAGACAACTTTGTCTCTTAATTTTAGTTTGTACCTTGTGTCGTTTTTTCAAACAAATTTAATATTTGTATTCTGAATATAATTTTTTACGACTAAAGCAACAACTACGTGTCCTATCAAAAAATTTCATGAAAAATTTCAAAGAGTTTGCGGCATTTTTTGGAAGCGTAACTTTTGTCTATTTGCTTTTTTTCATAGCTTGTGTCATTTGTCAAAAAAAACTTTTTCTTTTTATTGTTTTTTACGCATAAAAGAAAAACTGTGCCTCCTATTAAAAATAATTATTAAAAATTTGTCGCTCTTTTTTAGATAAGCAAGATTTGTCTAATTTTTTTCTCAGCTTATGTCGTTAGTCCATTTTTTTTTTACTTTTTTATTTATGATGTTGTTTTTTACGACTAAGAACAACAACTACACGTCTTATCGGAAAGTGATTAATGACAAGTTTTTAGATATCTTTATAGCACGCAATTTTAGCTTATTCATGTTTTTAGTATCTTGCACAGTTTGACCAAAAAATAGAATTTTTGGATTTTTCATTATTTTTGGGACAATCAAATTTCGAATTTCCAACTTTTCGAACAAATTACAAAAGTTGTTATGATAATCTTGCAGGGCTTTCAAAAATTAATGCTTTTCCTTTCTTGACTTTTAGAGACTTTTAGCATAGAATATTTAAATCTTGAAAAAATGTGCTTTGAAAATTTTTCAAAATGCGCTCACTTTTGGAGTTTTTCTCCAAAATATCTGGTTTGCGAACTCGTTCTTTCTTTCTAGGCTTAAAAAAGTGTGCCAAAGCATAATCCAATATGATCAATTTTTCGAAAGTTGTCGTGCCTACAGAATACAGACAGATTGACTGATAGACAGGCACCTTCGTAAAAATCGTTTTTTCTGACTCTGGGGATCTAAAAACGCGGAGATTTGATCAAAACCGACAAAATGAACTTAAGTGCGAGTTTTTTTACAGAATTTGTTATGAGCGGAAAACTTAAACAAAGTTTTAAAATCAGAGACATATTATAGTATTATATTTACCAACAGCATTAAAGATGACCATCAAGGTACAGACTAGAGTATAAGCAATCCCCATTTCGTGCACTAAGAGGAAAAATAATATTTTGTTAATGATGAAATTAGTCAAAAACATATCTAAAAAATATTCTGGTGCTTTGATAATGTTTATATATGTTATCTGAATCGTTATCTCATTGATCATGGGCCTCAAACTTGTCATTCTGAGATACTAAGGTTTGTATTTTATAAATCAATCCTAAAGTATAAACTCGATTGCCTCATCACATCTACCGTTGAAAAAATAATAATTATATTATTATATAATAAATAAAATAATAATTTCTTTAAATAGCATTTCGATAAAAATCGGAGTCTCAACCATTATTTTTCTAACCTACTTAAACATTTTTGGACATTGCTCATTATTTATCATTCTATTTTTAATCAAGCGCAAGTATCATTCTATTTTTCAATAATACAGTGAAACTCTTTAATAGCCCTCCCTTCTATAGCCCTTCTGAGAATTGAGGGCGCACCGCATGTAGGTGTAACAGGAGCTGCGCGGGGTGCGCAGGATATGCGGCTGCCGCTCTAGCCAGAACTCAAGCGTGTAACAACAAAAGCGGAGCTGGCTATAATAAGTTAGTTCTTACCCACCGTCAGCCCCAAAATCGGCACTATAAAAGATTTTTGCTATATTTGGCTATAAAATACCAGATAGACTCTGGTAATTTAGAACCAATTTCAGAAATTAATTCGAATTGAAGTCAATTGGAATTTCTTCCCCGCTTTAAAGAAAACAAACAACCCACGCATAAAAATCCTTTGACTAAAATTGAAGACCAAAGGTATAAATCTTATAATCAATCTTAAGTTGCTTAAAGGAAGAAACTTAAAATTTTTGAGAACCGGCTACTCGCCCATCTTCGAAAACCCCTTTTTCTATTTATCTGTTAGACCTGTTTTGAATTTATTTGGAGAAACCTTTTTGTATATAATTTTGAGAATCCCTTTTTTAAAATTTATTTTCGAAAACCCCTTTTTGTATTTATTTTGGACACCCCTTTTGTAGTTTCACCTGTTTGTTGAATGAAACCCGATTAACCTGGTAAACCCCCCCCCTTTTTTTTTGCCTGTTATTTTTTATCTTTTCTTCATGAATATCTTTATTATTGCATTTTCTAAAATTATTATTTCAAAGTTTCAATTGTTGCTAAATATATTCTGTATCATATTTGAACCTTCAAAATGATTCAATAGCGGCCTGTCCTTGAATTTTCACGACCTTGAACTTTGCCACGGATATGGATTTCAAATGTGTGTAATTAATTTAAAAGAATACTAATTGTCGTATCAAGAAAATGAAAATACTGCTTGATTCGGTTCCAAAAAATCTCGATGCGTTTATTTTGCTTTATTGTTGAAACCATTTTTTAAATAATTTAATCACTCTTTAAAGCTCTGTTATTGTTGTAAACAAAATAATTGTCGGATTTAAATTTGAAGAAACCCATTGCTATCCTATCAAAAATATCTCGATATAATTGTTTGAAAATTTTTTCAAACAAAAAAACAACACAAAAACGCATCGAGATTTTTTGAAGTTGAATCTAGGGGCGTTTTAACTTTTTTGACACGACTATTAGTTGTTTTTATTCTTATTGTCTTATTCTTATTGTCTTCTTTTAGCTCTCTTGATATGCCTTTGGTTGGATTTCTTCAAAATTTCTAATAAATTGTTGTGAATTTGTTTTAACTAAAATGTAAACTTTGTAATTACGTGACCCCCCCCCCTCCTCGCATCTATTATTAAAGTTGAAACTGTAACATGTTTTTTTGGTTTCAAATTGTTTGAAGACTTGATTATTATACCTTTTTTTAAATGGAATGTTTTCAGTTACAAATTAAATTACCCAATTCAAAATTAGCTTATTTTTAAAAAAATTATTATTTTTTTTTTATAAATTCAACTATTTTTCTCAAAATTTTTCTTTTTCATAAAAAAAATCAACTGTTTTGTTAAAAATTTAATTGTTTTCTAATGAAGTTCATTATTTTCTCTTATTTAATTAAAATAGGAACAATAAATATAAATAATTAAATTAATTTGTTGAAAATTATTCTCTTGCTTGAAAGATTAACAATTTGGTTAACAGTTTTGAGCAAAAAATTTTTCTTTGTCGAAAATGAAATCCATTTTTAACATTCCATTTTGATGAAGAAAAACGGGTTTCAACAATGTCTTTTTCAATTATAGATTCAACTATTTTGTTAAAAATACGTGTTTCTGGCTACAAAATTTAACGGTTATATAAAAACTTTAACTATTTTGGTGAAAATATGTGCAAAAATTTTAATTAATTTAAAATTCTTCGTTTTTGCTTGAAAGTTAAATTATTTAGTTAGTATTTAGTTAGGAATGCTACTGTTATGTTGGTAATTGTTTTTTTCATATTCAACTATTTGGGACGAAAATTTAATTTTTTTATAAAAATTCAACTATTTTGTTAAAAGTTCATTATTTAAATTGAAAAAGCATCTTTTTTGTCAGAAAAGTTCATGTTTAAAAATGGAATTGTTTTCAGGATAACCTTAATTTATTTTCGGCTTAGTATTAATAATAATAGTAAATAACTGAACTATTTTGTTGAAAATCTGTCACTTTTTTTGAAAGTGATATTTTTCAAATCAAACGAATTGTATAAAAAAATTTTTCACTGCTTAAACTGAAAATACTAATTTTCAACATAAAATACGAATTTTCAACAGAAATCGAACGCGCTTAGTGTGCGGAACTTTTGATTCTCGCGCTTCGTATTTAATAAGACTAGCGGTCTTGCGCGCGCCACGGCGCGCGCCGATTTATCTGTTTATAAAAAAGATTAAATCAAAAGTCTATCTTTTCTTTTTTATAGAAATTTAATGAATGTTACAAAATATTAATTTAAAATAAAAGAAGAAACCAAGCGACGAGTTCTGTATCTGAAACTGTAAATAATCTTTTATAATAGGATTTCAACAAATTTACTATTTTTTGCAGAAAATGAAATTAAACTATTTTATTCTAAATGAGCCTTTTTTATTAAAAATTAATGTAGACCTCATATTAATAAATAGCATTTATTACAATTTTGTAACTCACGTTGATGATAATAATATTCTATCAATAAGGAACTTAGCATTTTGAAACGACAGTTTTTATAAATCAATAAAAATTTAAGTAATAACTGTTTTATTATTCCGATTTTTACAAAATAATTACACTATTTTGTAAGAAATAACGTGATCCATACGACTTATTTACGATATCGTAAAGACACCTTAACGACATAGACATATGATGTCGTAAAGTTGTCGTAACGATGTTGTACCGATGTCGTGAAGACGTCGCTAAACTTGGTGCCCACTGGGTAGTTAAGTCTCCCACTTTCCCCTAAACTTTTCACATTAAAGTTGTTGAAGAACATTAAAAATCCAAATTTTCAGCAAACCCGTTTACGCTGAAAATGGAAAAGTTTAATTTTTAGTTTAAAAAATTAACGAACTTGGAACCAAACAGTTATTTTTTCATCCAAAAATATAACATTTTAACGAAATAGTTAAATTTTCAAACAACTAGATAAATTTTTGACCAATAACTAAAAAATAGGATTATTTTAAAACAACAACTGCTGAATTGAACCAAAATTTTGTAAAAGGTCGTTCAACCTTATACACAATCAGTGAAATGTTAATCAAAAAGATTAATTTTCAAACAAACAAAGAAAGAATTTTCAACAAAAGAATTAAATGTACAATTAAAATTATTAATCTTCAAACGAAAGAAGATCCATTTTTACTCAATTAGTTTAACATTTTACCAAGCAGTCGAATGCTAACAAAAAAGACAAATTTTAAACAAAATATTTGAGTCTTCAAGAAAGGAGCTTTAACAAAAGATAATTCACAACTACCGAATTACAATTGTAGGTGTATAAATGCATATATTATCGAGTGCCAAGCTCTAGAACGAACAAAGAAAAAAGAAAAACACATACAAAATTCTTAAATTTTCAACCCAAAAAGGCAAGTTTTCAAAAAAATAGTTGATTTTTCGACCAAAAGGGATACATTTTTATTGCGTTTGTGTTCACTAAGAAAAGCAAGTTTCTAACCAAAGAGATGAGTTTTTAACCAAGAAACAATTTTAGTCAAGACAGAAAAAAATCAACTAAATCGTTGAACATTTTCAACCAAAAATTAAAAAAAAACTGTTCCCTTATAGTTTAAAAATCAAGTAATTGATCGAAAATTCGTATTTTTTGCAAAACATGAATCTTATTGGTTAGAAATCAATCTTTTAAACATAGAATTTTTTTTACAACGAAAAAAAATTCTCTTTAAAATTAAATGTAAAAACAACATAATTCCCTTCCTGATCAATTCTCCGACTTGAAGTGCAGAACCTGCCTGATGATAAATTAATTCTCTGAACTTTGAAATAATTTTTATGACACTGTTTTTTTTTGGTTAAAAATTAATTTTTTTTAACAGAAAATTCAACTATGACATTTTTTGTAGAAAATTAATTTTTTAAATTACAGTGTGATCTTTTTGATTTAAAAATGTAACTAATGGTTTAAAAATGTATGGATTTTTTTTATCGTCTCATTTAGTTGAAAATTAATCTCCTTGTCTAAACATTCATCTTGCTGATTTATGATTCGATCATTTTCATGACAATTCTTTTTTTTCAAAATTAATTTATTGAAGTAAAAATTTAATTTTCCATTTTTGGTCAAAAATGTATTGATATTTTTAATAACAATCTGTTTTGGTAGAGAAATCAGCTACTTTTTTAATTACATTTCTTTAAGTTGAAAAGTATTTTTTTAACTAAATACTGAACTATCCCATGTTTCGTTGAATATTAATTTCATAATTGAAGCTTCATCTGTTTCGCTTTTAAAACGAACTTTTTTCATTGAAAATTCAACTATTGTCTTCAAATTTTTATTTTTTTCAATTAACTTCTATAATGGTAAAATCGATTTATATTACTTTTGGTTAAAAAATATTTTTAAGATAAAAATCATATATTTATTTTAAACTTTCTAAAATTTGTGGGAAATTCGTAATTTTTGTAGAAAAGTTATATTCTTGGCTGAAAATAATATTTTGCATTAAGGATTCAGTTATTTAAAAAAAATTCTTTTCAGTTAGTCAAAAACCAATTTCTTTAAAAGAAATTTCGGTTCTACTATTTTTGGTTGAAAATTTATATTTTAAATTGAAAATGGACTTTCTCACTCAATTTAAATTTTGTTTTTGTTCTTTTAAAAATGTTTTTGCTACTATTTTCATTCAATATAAACATTTACAATAAGTATTATTCCTGTGAAGCATGAAATTTGTTATAAAATTCTATTGCTGATATAAAATGCGGTAGCAACGTATTAAGATTTTGAGGTTAATGTTACATTTTGCAATTGAAGAGCGAACTGCTTGCAGTTGAAAAATTTATCAAAAAGACGAAAGATAAAAATATAAAAAGATATTTTTTATTTTAATCCTGACTAAAATAGTTTCTGTTTTTTTATCAAAAATTTTACAAATTTGAATGAAATTTTTCTAAAATCTTTATGAAAATTTTTACTAATTTTCCATGTATTTCAAACACGGAGTATTTTTTCATATTAAGAAAAATAAGTAAAGGCTTAACTTTCGTAAAGTTTTTATAGTATATTTTCGTAACGTTTCATAGGATAAAATAATATTTTATAGATTTTTGTAGATATACGGATGATTTACATTAAAGGTGCAAAAATGAACTAATTCTGCGACCACCCTATTGATAGAAATCTCTGAGTTTTCTCTAGCGAAATAGCCTGGCCCATTTGCGACTATAAGCAGAGTCGATTTGAAACAATTTTGTCAGGGATAATCTGAGAGATTTGGGTCCTTTTCAAGATCCTTTTAGTGGTCCTTATAAGGGGTGATTTTCGTTTCATCGCGGTGTACCTGCTCGTCTTACCCTCTCCACTCGACTTCTCCTCACGACCCTGACTGAGCGAAATTGCTATGCCTATCTTTGCCAGCGGGGAGGCGGGGGGGGGGGGGGGGGGGGGGGGGGGGGGGGGCGTTGTCCTAATGAGACAAAAATGCCATACATAAAATGTTATAGTTTTGCAATCAGCAAATTAAAAATATTATATTCAGAATCTATGTTTTTTTGCGATTCCAACGATATGTAATTTGCAATTAAAATATTGAACTCAGACTAAGTGATGGCAGGTATTAGTTTGTTTTGCTCCTTACTAGATAGCATTATGGAATTTTCATAGAATAGTTGAAAATGCATCAGTTTATTTGGTAGAAAATTAGTATGCTGACAATTTAATACTCATCCTGAGGATATACGCGGTCTGTTCAAAAAATACCCGGACTGTTTGATTTTCGCGGCTCGAGTTGGTTTCAGGAGAATCCGCTTGGTGTCGCTAAGTTCGTACAGATCAGCTGTTTGAAACGCGGTATTCCAGTCGCACATATCTTCATTTGTTGATAAGCTACACGGTTTTAAGTAAAGAGTATTTTTTTTGGTTTGTCGGATTGTGAAATGGACAGCCTGAAAGAGCAACGAATTGCCGTGAAATTTTGTGTGAAACTCGGGAAATATGCAACTGAAACATTTGCCATGTTCAATACGGCCTACGGTGATGTTGCCATGAAGCGTGCTGCATGTTTCAAGTGGCCTGAACGTTTCAAGGGTGGCCGACAGTCGATTGACGATGATGAGCGTCCTGGGCGTCCGTCAACTTCAACTGACGACCCACACGTTGACAAAATCAACACCCTGGTGCGCGAAAATCGACGTCTGATCTTTAGGGAGCATGCCGAAGAGTGTGGAATATCCGTTGGATCTTGTTACGATATTTTTACCGAAAAATTGAAGATGCACCGCATCACTGCGAAATTTGTGCGGGTTTGACAGGAACTGGTTGATCGTTCAGATGAAGATAAGAATTTTTTGTCACGAATTATAACCGGTAATGAATCATGGGTTTATGGTTATGACATTGAAACATAGGTCCAATCATCCCAATGGGTAGGTCAAACGTCCCCAAGACCCAAAAAGCTCGCCAAGTTCGGTCGAATGTCAAAGTTATGCTGACAGTTTTTTTTTATGCTAAGGATGCTGTTCACCACGAGTACCTCTCTCAAGGCTCCACAGTCAACCAGATTACTTACACTGAAGTACTGAAACATCTAAGGGACGCCGTCCGATGCAAAAGATCAGAACTGTGGAGAAGTGACAACTGGGTTTTCCATCACGACAACGCTCCAGTGCACTCAGCACTCAGAACTCGTCAGTTTTTGGCCAAACACTCGATTACAGTTCTTCCCCCCCCCCCATACTCACCAGACCTTGCTCCTTGTGACTTTTTCTTGTTACCAAAACCAAAAAAAAAACCCTCAAAGGAAAAAGATTTAAGAGGATTTCGGAAATTAAGGCAAATGCGACGAAGGAGCTGAAAGCCATCACAAAAGAAGCGTACCAGGACTATTTCAACAAGTGGAAACACCGCGTATATTTTTAACAGACCTCGTAATGCTCTTACATGTTTAAAAATCCTTTTTTTTTCAATCCCTAGTTCTGTTCGATTTCCCAAGAATCGACCATCATTTTTAATATTATAAAATTATTGTGTATGTGTGTACTAAATAACTTATATTGTGTACTGTTTTGTTCAGGATTAGTCTTTCTGATTTAAAAATTCAAGTACTTGCAGTTGGGTAAAAATCCGTATATTCTATTAAATTGTCAACTAGCGAATTTTCTGCTGTATAAACTGATGAATTTCCAACTATTTTACTGGAAATTCTATAATGCTATCTAGTCAGGGTCAAAACAAATTAATATCTGCCATAACTTAGTCTAATTTCAATATTTTAAT
The DNA here is from genome assembly GCF_010883055.1 of Belonocnema kinseyi. Taxonomy (NCBI): domain Eukaryota; kingdom Metazoa; phylum Arthropoda; class Insecta; order Hymenoptera; family Cynipidae; genus Belonocnema; species Belonocnema kinseyi. The sequence goes on along the minus strand of NC_046664.1, from coordinate 78,829,247 downwards.
TGCAAGTTATAAACCGTTGGAATCGCAAGAAAACATAGATTCCCCCTAGCGAAGCCCGGCACAGCAATCTCGCTCAGTCAGGGACGTGAGGAGAAGTCGAGTGGAGAGGGTAAGACGAGCAGGTACACCGAGATGAAATGGATACTGCCCCTTATAAGATTGGTGCGACGGTAATATAATGTTCCTTTTGTATTCGTCACGTACCGGGCGGGCAGAGTTATTTACAGTAGTTGGCCGTCGCTAATCCGACTCTCCCTTTTTAAATTTCTCTTCAAATTATTAACACTTTTCTTTAATTTAATAAATTTTCTCATTATATTTATTTATAATTATAACTTATATGCTAATATAACATTTTATAGTTGAATTAAGTTTTTTTGTCTTTTTTGGCGTATCTCATTCTATTTACGAGAAACGTCGTATTAATTCCAATTTTAAGCATTTATACAAAAAGTTAGATATCTGAAATCATCGAAACCCGTAGATTCTGAATTATTATGTTTTAGGCTGTTAACTGTGAAATTTAAAAAAATCTACTTCTAAGTATTAATCCGAAAGCTTAACAAAGGACCCTTGCGGGTCGGCTACTCTATTACTATAGCCCTTCTGCTTGTTATTTATGAACGAATTTTTATTTCAATTTCAGCCTCTCTGCTCTTTATTTATGATCGTATTTCTATTTCAATTTCGGAAAGGAAATTTTAAAGCCTTTAAAACATTTAAAAGAATTACCTGGACCTTTGCATATATCTACCTGAGTGTCTGCGGAGAATTTCTCTGAGCTTCTCCGACTCTAGAGAATCTTTAGAATATACTCAGAGATTTCATTCGGTAGGGCAGCAGCTTGAAAAAGTTGTTATCGCATTTTACAGCAGCAATGGACTTTAATAACAAAAATCATAACGAATTCCATGCTACAAAGAAATATTACTTAATATTAACGTTCATATTAATAACAAATAATAAGTTAAAGATTAACTTGTGATTAAAAATATACTAATACTACCGATAGAAATCTCAGAGTATATGATAAGGCTTCTCAAGGCTCTGAGAAGCTGTGAGAAATTCTCCGCAGGCACTCAGGTAGATATATTTAATGGTCCATATAGCTCATTTAAATGCTTTGAAGGCTTAAAAATGTTCTTTCCGGAATTGAAATAAAAATACAATCATGAATAAGAAGAAGAGAGGTTCTAACTGAAATAAGAATTCGATTATAAATAACAACCAAAGGCCCTGTATTGCGGCGTTATGGGTGGTAAGGTGGTGCTAAAGCAGCAGCGTTGTTTCGTATTATCGATCTTGAATTTCGATTCGATTACTATTTCCAACAGTGATCCAAAAATACTTGCGCATGCTTGAACTGTGCTGCGCTCATTGTCTCTAGTTCGCGTACGTCTTTAAAAATCAAGTGCAGACGCGCGCCGTAGCCACCTAGTGTGCTCGGTTTTTGTTTTTCCTCGCATATTTGTCCGAGGACCATTTGAAATTAACTAAAGATCAAACAATCGACAACTGTAATTTGGTGATTGTAAATTCTCTTTTGTTAAAGCTTCTTTGGCTTTCACGATCTTTTCTACACTATATTCAACACTATTATGTTAAATATATATTGAATTTATTTTTGTATCTCGGTCTGCTACTAATTACTCAGATAATGCAAATTAATGTAAATATTTTATTTTTAATGATTTCTATTTAGTCCTAATTGTGCACCAATTTTTATTGTCAGCTATCATGAAAAATGTATTATTTCAATAAATTGGTATTATTACAATTACTGACATGCATTCATATTAAAACAAATATGTTTCTACTGTCTTGTTTTTAATTTAAAACAGTGCGCGTTCCACAAAGTTTTTGGATTATTTGTAAAAAATCAAAGGTTCAAACTTTGATCGTAAAAAGAATCATTTTAGAAGTAAAGCTTTGCTATATAAGAAAAAATACAAATTCTGAAAAAATATACACCCGGAAAATATCTGCAACTTTGTACTAGATCAATTTTTGTAAGGCACGTAATTTTTGTTTTATTCGTGAAAAAAAAAGATTAAAAATTAAATTCTTGGACAAGCGATACAAGCTATGAAAAAAATCAATAAACAGTTGTGGAGCTAAAAATGCTCAAAATCTAATATAAATAATTTTGTTATGTAAGGCTTAGTTTTAGTGTTATTCATAAAAATTAGATTTTTTTAAATACGACGCAATACACGCAAAAAATAAATAGACTATAGTAGCTAATCCAAAAAAGCTACAAATTTTAAAATATTTTTTTGATAGGACTTGTAGTTTTTTTAACAAAGAATAATACATTAAAATTTTCTGAAAAACGACATAAGGTATGGAAAAAATTAATAGACAGAAGTTTCTGAGCCAAACCAGTTCAAGAAATTCTTTAATAACAATTTTTAAATAGGACAATTATATTTTCTTTTTTTCGTAAAAATTATTTGAAAAATAAAAAAATTTGGTTTTGGAAGAACGATTCGGGTGACGAAACAAAAAATAAGAAAGAATACATTTAATGAAAAAGTGTTGAATATAATGTAGCGAAGTTTACGCTTTAGAAAAAATCTAAATGTGGGAGGGGGGGGGGCTTGCGAGCCCAGTGAGCCGCAC
>NC_046664.1:78817303-78826525 GCF_010883055.1 Belonocnema kinseyi | reverse complement strand
CCCCATTTTTTAAGGTTGCTGAAAAAAAAACCCCCTCCAAGTTTGAGCCAAATCGGTTCATATTAAGACGTGCCGTAAAGGCCCTGAAAATCTCATAAAATCAAAATGGGGGAGTTTTGGATTTCGAAAAAATGGGATTCAGATTAGGTCCGTCCATTCAGCGCCGCCACCAAGGCAAATTATAAAATGGAATAAGCCATATTTTTTTGCTTTTTTTTTGCTAATTTTATGCTAAAAAAATTTTGTTTTGCTCTTTAAACTTCGGAGAAAAGGGTGCAATATTTTATAATCACTAACAAAATGTCCACATGTATCATCAGGGCACAGTAATCCTGAAGAGTTCTGAGAGCTACTTTGTGTAAGAATGTTAACTCTCATTTTGATGATGGTTTCTTCAATAGTTTTGCAATGTAAAGCTACACGAAAACATTTTCCCACACTTATCACACTTACGACACTGATATTTACCTTTTGCAAGGTTCCAGATTGTACAATTTTCGTAAATGTGCATAAAGATTTTTTTTCATGATGAACACTTCCTTGCATTAATTGCACTTCATTGGATTCACTTTTTATGCAAACAAGCGGTATAAAACGAAAACTAAAGCAAAAAAGATTCTGTCGCAACAACAGCATCGCGAAAAGTGGCGATAGCAGCTCACATTAATTTTTGAATTCCGTAGAATCACGAATTACGCACGCCCACCAGAAAAGTCAAGACTTCAAGTGCGCTTGCGCAGGCAGCTAAGTGATTACTTTCACCAGGCGCTCTTGCAGCAGACGTATGAATTCGCCAGGGACCAAAAAAACAAGGTATCCTAGCATATACGCAGTAGATGATATTCCCGCTCACACAAGAGTAATAGGAAAGCAGGATACCCCGCGACGCGAATTCCGTCCTAGCATCCAAGATGGAAGGATCGTCGGGTCGAACCATCTGATTAGTTGAATTTTCTCATTTGCGCGTGGCGGCACCATGGTTTTCTGGATCATGGTGTTGACCGCAGTGATCCCAGATCTGAAACGAGATGTGGTCCAATACTATGACAGGGCAATGTCCATGTGAATATAGTAGGAAACGAAATAAATGACTGGGTTGCGCGCGCAACCCATTTCTTCTCTTCAGAATTTGAAAACTTGAAGGTGCACGATTGCCGGTCGGAAGACTTCGGCGGTTCTATTTATATCTCTATCCACTTTGAAATGAAATCAAGAAATTAGGATTTTAATATTTTCAGATTTCGATGGTGGCGATTCTCATGATTTGAATACTTCGCGCGCCTCTTTATATGCGCATATTTTGAGGTTACGTCATCTCAAGCATAAAATATAAATGATATAAATATTAATACTATTATATATAAATAAATATATACACATATTATTGATATATTTGAATATTTCTCACAATTTAAAAATAAAAATATATATGCAATATCAGAATATTATGACAGTGATTAATATTTTGTTGTAAATTATATTGTGTGCATTATATTGTGTATGTTATTGTACAATATGAAAAAAAGTTATATAATTAAGTATGTGATATTGTAATTATATGTAGAATTGAATAGAATTTATTGTCTTCATTGTATACTTTTACAAGTTTTTACTATATTCTTTTGCTCTCTTAAATTTTTAAATAAAACGAAGCTGCATATTTTCTCTCTTAGAATTTTCACCTGAACAGATAATAATTAAATCATTACATATTTCTGTGTCTAAATTACAGTTCCTCTTATCCTTAGGCTATATTTCTCTTCCATATCACTATTTTATTCGATATTATAATTATATTAATATTAATATTAATTAGCTGTAAATGATTGTGCTGGGGTTTTTGAGCGTTTGATTTATCTATTAAACCAAACAAGTTTAAATAGCCTCGGGACTTTAGAAATTATAAAAATTTTTTATGAGAATCATTCGGAATTAAACAGTTACAAATTATAGCTCCCTAGAATTTGGTTATATTATACTTTTTTCATGATAAAAAATGTTGTGCTTGTTAGTACTTATAATTTGTAATTGTTTTATTTTAAATGATTCTCATAAATAAATTTTCTAATTTTGAAAGCCTATTCAAAATTTTTTTTGTGTAATAGATAAATTAAACTTCCAACGCTTAAAACTCTAGCACAATCATTAACAGCTAATTTTTTCAAAAAATCTCTAATCCAATTCCGAAATACATACAATTGCTTTAAAAAAATTCCTGTTCCAATTCAAAATTCAGGGTAAAATTAGAAAATTCTAACTTTTAAACGTGAAAATTATTTATTTGAGGTGAAAAGGTGTGAAGAGGTGTGCTAGGTTTTAAACGTTGGAAGTTGAATTTATCTATTAAACCGAAAAAATTTAAATAGCCTTTCAAAATTAGAAAATTTATTTATGGGAATCATTTAAAATAAAACAATTAGAAATGATAAGTACCAACAAGCTGAAGTGTTCCGACCGGCAATCGTGCAACCTTGAGTTTTCAAATTCAGAAGAGGAGAAATGGGTTGCGCGCGCAACCCAGTCATTCTTATCAGGGAGTATTATAGAGAGTGGAAGCTGCCATAAGAGTCCAATGTAATTTCGCGTATACGATTTTAAGCGCCACCTCTGGTTCAGATGCTACACCAAGTCTGCCATAACCGCGAAATTTGAATGCCATACTATTCTTGAATGTCAGTTGAACTTACTATTTTCTATTTAATATCTTAAAATGAGGGAATAATAATACAAAAACGGTTAAAGGTATCACATGATTTTTGTTTATTGCACAAAATCAATTCTTTGTATTGCACAATACAGAATTCCTTTTGCCTGTAAATCTCTTCATTTTTTTCTTGTGTTTGTCGAAAGAAATATTACTGACAGAAGAATTTGTACTTTTAGTAGCGCTTTTATTTTCTTGTAGCTTACGCCTTCCAAATCGTGCCTCCCAGTGACATCTCACTCGCAGAAACGTTCGCATGAATGAAGCAGTACCATCCGATATTTCTAAAATAAATATGAAGTAATTTACATTTCAGTAACAAAAAATATTTTAATACAGACAAAACTTTGATTAAACCAAGGAAAACTTTTTTTAAACTTGATTTGTAACCAAAAAATTGGCTTTTAATAAAAAAAGACGAATTTTCAACAAAATACATACATTTTTATTCAAATAGTTCAACTTCCTATCAAGTTGTTGATTTTTTTGAGCCAGATCCACAAATTTTGTACAAAACAGTTGAATTTTTAACCCAAAAATGTGAATTTAAAAAAAAAAATTTTAATTTTCAGCCAAAAAATTAATTTTAACCATAAAGTTGCATTTTCTACCATAAAGGTAAAAATTTAAACCAAAAAGATAAACTTCCAAGAAAATATTTGAACTTTTTATCAGAAAAACAAATTTTTACTTAAAAATAAAAAATAAATCAATGACATGGTTGATTTTCAAGCAAAACAAAAAAAGAGTTTGAAACAACATTCAATGTTTTTTGTTGAAAAATTCACCAATTTGGTTGAAAATTTAACCAATTGTTTAACATTCCATTCTTTTGTTTGAAATTTAAAAAGATTTTCAGAAATCCTAGAACTCATTTTCAGCTCTCCATTGACTCCCTTAGCAAATCGGGTCCACTTTGCGCGACTGGAAAATATTAATTACCGTTATGGATTGAATATACTTATTATTTGTATTTTACTTCACCGTGTAAGTATATTGACTTACTGCACGTTCTCAGCAAGTGCAAAAGCGAACGCAATCAGTAGCAGAGTATACGCCAATTTCAGATGGGTTTCACTTTTAGTTTTTCAACTTGCAGATCCGTTTCCTCCATACTGGATAACATTTTTTTATGTATTCTTGTCTTCAATTCCTGAACACTTCGGTTCGGGAGTGGGCATTTGTTTCAACTTAAAATAGTTCACATAATATCTAATTACTTACAATTAGGATTCCATTACGCCCGACTATAGATTATCTATATTATACTTACGTTTCCGCATCATTTGGTAGCCCAAAAAACGAATATTCCTTCTCGTCTCTAGAGTAGCGTTTGCAGCAACCAACGCAAAAATATAAGACCATTTTTGCTTAAAACTTCATAAAAAACACACACTGAGGTGCTACTGTCGCGTATACGCTCAGCTTCCACTCCCTATATTACTCTCTGATTTATATCATCTCCTACTATAATCACACGGACATGCCCTATCATAGTATTGGACCACATCTCGTTTTACATCTGGGATCACTGGTTGACCTGAGTCAGTACACCCCTGGCAAAATCGGAAAGTAGCAGTCTACGAGCCCATACTCGCCTTATGTACTCAGATACTTTAAAATTATTAAAGCCCATTTCTAGATGGAATAATTAAAACTGGTATAAGAAATCAATCCATGATGTTTAGAGGTTCCTTTAGTAGAGGTACACTACAAGGAGTACGCTAAAAGAGCACACTACAGGGATGATATTTCATTGTGCCCTAGTGGCTTAGGAAAATTATTAAATGTAAATTATTGCAAACCTGTAATAATTTTTCTGAAAAACTATTTCCTGAATGATGAAAACGGAACATGTTTTTGTTTGTTTCTGAAAAAAATTGGCCGGGATATTTACGAAGATTTAAAGCTTGGGGAGCCATAAAACACTTAGTTTTTATTTTTGTTTGTAATTACAGTTAACTCGTAATATTTTATGATAGCTTTCAATACCACTTTTTTACTTGAAAATTACTTTTAATTGAAGGGATTCCGTGTAGGGTTGTGAATAACGTGATGTATTTCAAAATTGTTTAAAATCGGACGATGGGGGCCTACTGGAACTACCATCAGTTCATGTCTGGTCAGTAGAGTAACCGTGCCGCTTTGCATATTTATTTTTACTCGGCCTTTATCGCGAGTGTGAGAATTATATGTATATATTCCAGTAATATACTTCACACTCTCCAATATTGCAAAAACATCGCCCTCAGGTGTTGCTAATACAATTAGTTCTTGAATTGGTAGTGGTTCATAGTTTCTCAATTTACCGTGAAATAAAATTAATTTATCCACAGGAAAAGTGTATCTTCGTAGATGGAATATCTGGTCCGGATTCCTTTTGGGAATAAGCCGAATAAACTGAATCTGGTCAAGTGTATATCCGGTTCCGTCAGAAGAAGGAAGCCTGGCAGGTAGAACCATGAAACTCGAAGGAAGAGACCTGGAAGAAAAATCTTGTTTGTCAGAAAACGAAGAATATGGGTGGCAGCGAAGAATATTAATAAAAAGGGAGCCATTAAATAAACACAAATGTTTCTGAAAATTACGTTAGTGATTCTTGCTATTTAAATTTAAAAATTAACTAAAACATGTAATTTGACGATAATTTTTTTTCAAATTAACTCACCCATGAATGTGGCTTACTCTATAACCGTATGTGATTTGGCGATGAGTGCCTACTGGAGTTTCTATGATTTCATCTGCGGTCAATGGGGTAACCTGCCCGCTTATCATGTTGATTTTTACCCGTACTTTAGCATAAATTTGAAAGTTGTATGAATATATTCCAGAAAAAAAAATATTAGTACTGTCCAATATTGCAAAGACGTCACCATTGGCTGCTGATAATACAATTTGTTCTTGGGTTGGTATAGGCCCATACTGATTCTCTTGTACAAGTAATTGAATTGATTTATCTCTAGAAAAAGTGTATCTTCGAAGTTGGAATTCTCGCTGCGGATTTTTATAGGGAATAAACCGAATCAATTCGAGTTGATCAAGTCCGTAGCCAAGTACATTAGAAAAACGAGGAGACCGGGATCTTTCACGAAGAGGAATTTCCGCAGGTGAAGAAGGGTCGATCAAAAAATTATGCCTGGCATCAGGAAGAAAACTGACAGAATGATGCTCAGAAGAAGAAGATGGTCCGGAATCTGGATCACGTGGAATCATAGTGACAATATGGAAATATTTTAATACTGTGAACTTATCTCAGCAAGAAAAAAGTGGCTATTACATTTTTTATAAAAACCAATATATTTCGTATTACTGATAATAATCTTTAGCTGTACTTTATGTCGGCAGAATGAATTGAGTACTGGTGATGCTTTCGTATTACATGATTTTATGTTGAGATTGGTGTTCTATCAAAAAGTATCTGTTGATTTTTATTGACGTTTCAATAATAATAAAAATATTAAATATATTGGTGGACAGCGAAATTTGTATCAGATGGTGTACGCAATTTTGGAGAACTCAGGGGCGTTTATGTTAGTATTCAAATAGGAATTAAGTAAAAATACATTAATATAATATGGTTCACAACATGTTATATAAAAATATTACTCAGATGAAAAAAAACTGTAAAAATTTTATGAGATAATTAAGCACAATTCAGTACTGAAGCAAAATCTAGCATAAATAGTCAGTTATCATCATGTAAGACATGTTCCCTTTTAATGAAAGTCATTTTAGAAAATGAATGTTTACAATGAGTAACTTTCTTATGTAAAACCTGAAAATCATTCTATTATATAGCATAAGAATCACCTAAATATTTTGTTTAAAATGCAGACTGATAACTCTGTGATAGGTTTCAGTTATTCTGATATTGTCTTTATGTTTTTATAATTTTATTGTAAGTGGAGGGCTAGTTTTAGAAACACCAGTCATACAGTATTTTGGTAGACTATAAATTCTCGCGAGATAGCAATTAGTTCGAATGAGGTCTTTTCTAGCAATATTATGTTTGAGAAACTTTCTTATCCTCCAACCATTAATCAGATTTAACGTCTTGTTCTATAATATCAAAATGGTGAAATTCCTTTTGTCAGCCCTAATCATCATAATATCTTCATTGGGGTCTTGTACTGAAAAGATTTGATAGTCTTTGAATTCAAATACACTCGGACTCTAAAAGTGCGAGTGTTCCACGGATACGGACGCCCCCTCCGTCTATACTTTCTAATTTTAAACGAACCCCAACTGTTCGGTACATGCGCAGTTTAAAAAGCCGTGGTTTTGAAAGTCAGGCTAGAGCGAGTACCCGCTTCCTTGAATTCGAAGTACGCGTGCGCGCAGCATGTCTGCGTGCGTTCTCACTGGGGACCCTGTGTTAAGGGACGAGCCAAAGGCGATGTGGTGGGGGGAATTGGAACGGAAGTTGGCGCAAGCAGTAGAAGGCGCGGTGTATTTAAACCGCAACAAACAAGACAAACACTAAGTATATCGGAGGTAGCCAAGCGTGACGCTATAGCGAATTTCAATAACTGTACAGTATCTTCTGTTGGTACGGAAGTATCTCTCTTTTTCTCGCTCGACCAATCCGCACACAGCTGCCTTTTTGGCGCGTCCCTCACTACAGGGTCCCTTGTTGTCATCTATTAACTGCGAAATCTAAACGTCGCAGGTGTGGAAGCCCCTTTTAAGGTCACACTTTAGGAGTTTCCGATTACCGAACCTATTGTACTTTTTGTGACCGAGTTTATAAAGATCAAAAAGTATAGGATTTCTACATGAACAGCATTTGATAGAACGGTCTATGAAACGTGCTAAAACGTCAAATGTAATTTGAAGTCTTTACTGGTTCGAAGAGATTATGAAAATTTCTAAAATTTCAACAAAAACCTAATTATTGATTTAAATTTTTGTGACTAGTTTCTATTTGAACTATAGGTACCTTGTGCATGCGCATGTTCGTTACTCTTCCCAAAATTTACCAGAAGGTCTCTTGTTTTGGGCGGCATACCTGATAATATTTCTGTGAAAAGACAAAAAATATTTTGGAATGTACAGTGTGTCCCATATTTATAGGACCACCCCATTTTTTACGGATAATTTTTTTTCTATTGAAACAAAATGCACCAAATATTTGGAGTGGATAAATGAGTCGAATTAACGATTTTTCCTAAAATATAGAGCTCGCAATCCCATTCGTTCATTTATTTGGACATTTTTTCGAAAAAATAGGTGTCCCAAATTAATAGGGCCATTAAAAAAAACTTCAATTTTTTTGAAGAATAATAAATAATTCGTAAAATAATGCAATTTAAAACATATAATATTAAAATTTTACTTCTTACATGCCATAAACATGTACATATGTATGTATAAAAACTAAATATTGTGCGTGAATTCCCAAAGTAATTTACAGTTGTGTTTTTTTTAATTTAAATTTTTCTCGAGGATTTTTCACATACATACTTTCCCACCTACATTCTTTTTGGGGATTATCGACGTATTTTTCCTATTTGAAAAGTGTATATTCGCACAATATGTTCGAAATAAATATTTCTCCTATTTTTATTGCGGGGATCCCCGTAAGTAGCGGGAGTTCCCGGGTTTTTCTCGCTTTACCTGGTATGCACATATGTATACTCATGGTATAAATAGGCTTCCGAATGCATTTTTGGCCAGTTAAATTGTGCTTGTGCGTTAATAATATTCGAGGTAACAAAACAAATATGGGAAGACGGAAAGCATTGTCTGCAGAAGAAAAAGCGTCAATTGATGCGTATGAAAAATGTGGGAAATCACAACGTGAAATAGCGAAGCTTATAAACCGATCGAGAAATGTTATTTACCTGTATATAAAGAATAGAAGTAATCAAATAATGAAGAAGAAACGTGGACCACGGCCAAAGCTCTCAGATCGTGACAAACGAAAAATAGTCGCCGCCGCCTCGCAAACAACTAAGGGGTGCAGAAGAAGAAAAAATGATGTGGCTCCTCAAGTGTCCAAAAGTACAGTGCATCGCGTATTGAAGGATTCCCCTAATTTAGTATGTGAAAAAATACAAAAAGCGCCTAAACTGAAACCTCATCATATGCAGGCACGCTACAATTTTGCAGAAGAGAAGCTGCATTGGACGCACGAATGGTCAAAGGTACATACTTAGACAGTGCATTTTTTCTCATAACAAATAATTAGTTCCTTCAAGCCGATGTAATTAAAGCTTGGGTCTTTTAATTGCTTTTCAGATTATCTGGTCTGACGAAAAAAATTTAATTTAGATGGTCCTGGCGGAATGCTTTATTATTGGCGTGATCTGAGACATGAGCCTCGTTATTTTTCAACCCGAAACTTTGGAGGCGGTTCCGTCATGGTCTGGGGGGCATATAGCGGTTTCAAAAAAGTGGCCTTAGCTTTTATTTCCCATAAAATGAAAAGCGGAGATTACCAGGCAGTGCTAGAAGAACATCTTAAGCTCTACCTTGGACGTTTCCGCTCTGCAAAATTGACTTTCCAGCAGGACAAC
>NC_046664.1:78770725-78817203 GCF_010883055.1 Belonocnema kinseyi | reverse complement strand
ACGTATTTTGTTGAATAAATTGAATTCTTTCGGAAAAATTGAATTTTTTTTTTAGTGGCCCTAATAATTTGGGACACCGATTTTTTCGAAAAAATGCCCAAAGAAATGAACGAATGGAATTGCGAGCTCTTTATTTTAGGAAAAATCGTTAACTCGACTCATTTATTCACTCAAAAAATTTGGTGCAGTTTGTTCCAAAAGAAAAAAAATTATCCGGAAAAAATGGGGTGACCCTATAAATATGGGACACACTGTATAATGTTAAATTTTTTTGTTATAAATGTCTGGAGTGCATAAGATTTGCTAGAATTTTAATGAGAAGTATGATATTAAACCATAAGATTTCTCGGCAGATTATATTTAATCGAAATTTACGAAACTCCTAATATATAAGTTGATATAAGTTCGAGAAAGATAAGGCTTTATATGGTGTCAATAAGAAACTGTTAATAGAAGATTATAATATACCTGTGCGAAAAAGATTTGACAAAATTTTCGTAATTCCAAATATAGGATTTAATAAAAATATTGTATGGGTGAGATTCGATAGAGTTTTAATTATAAACTTTTGATAGAAAAGTAAATCATTAAATGTGCTAATAGATTTTAATTTGAGAAATTAGCTTGGTTCGATTAGATAGGTTTAAATGCGAATTGTGACGAAAAAATTGTTTTTTGCGGACAGCTAAAAATAGTTTTAAAAATTAGAGATATCTTAATATTATTATACTCACGAATAGAATAAAGGCTGACAATCACTGTAAAGACGAAATGATACACATAAGCGACAGCCATTTTTTTGCAGTTGAAGGAAACACTGATTTGTACGCTAATAATCAATTTGGTTACTAATTTATCTGATAATTATTCTGGTGTTTTATTAGACTATATATCATAAACGGTATCTTAATCGAAATCTCGTGCTATATAAGAGTCGAGTTTGTCCTTCTAAGATACTTATGTTTATATTTCATAATTTAGCCCAAGGAATAATAAAGCCGAAATTCATCGCAATACCTGTTCCTTATCACCTTTTTTTTATTATTATCGATCAAATGAAATCTTGATCATGAGTTTTGCTTACAAAAGCTAATTTTCATTTTAAAAAAAATAAAAATTATCTACAATATTGACAATAATTTGTTAGTTTATTAGTGTCAGGTTCTTAGGATTTTTTTATTAAAAGCAATAATTGGAGATTTCATTTTTAAAGCTGAAGATTGAAAATATTAAGCAACTTGAAGTAATGCATAAATACATTTAATTCCCTCAATCGGATCTCTTTGGTAAAAGTAGAACGATTTTTTCAAACAGCGTTTTGATAAAAATCTGTCAAAAAATTTAAAAATATATTTTTTATAGTAAATATACAATCGACCCTACGTCTGTACTGATTTTCTTACTTTCGGTGAGTATTTGTGTTCTGTTTAAGGGTTCTTGTAGTTTTAAAGCAATGTTTTTAATAAAATTATAATTGCTCGTTTCATAAATGACTTAATTTAATAATAAATCTACGAATCTCGGTGTTCGGAGCTACTTGACAGTATTGTTTCTTAACCTATTTTAGGCCTCATTTCAAATGCCTTTTTTTCTTTCACAGGAAGTTAGCTGAAACTGAGCCTCAGCTGAAACTGAGGCGTATTTTGGAGACCTTCCGATCGAGTACTTTTCGGACGGTATCAAAAAGTTAGAAAATCGTTGAACTCGCTGTATCGACCTGAAAGGAGAGTATGCTGAAAAATAAAACCGACTTTGGCCAAAAAAACGTCTCCGTGTTTCATTTTTCAGGGACTTATCAGACTGCCTAGTATATGGCTTTCTTTTCGGTTTCTAGAAAGTTTCGAACTGGATTATTATAAGGATCTGATGTATTGTATATTAGGTATTTCCAATGCACTACTTCTTGGAGCCTAAGTGGAACCTAATCGTTTTTCTATTCGGTTTCTAATGAGCATTTATTTAATGCATTTTAATTTGCGAAGTGACTATGATTAAAATTTCATGTGCTGTGTATTCGGTACTTAGATTGCATTATCTGTTGTTCTAAGTGGATCCTAATTGGTTTTTCTATTTGGTTTTTAACTGGTTTTTATCAGATTCTTAGTGACTAGCAAAGTGGCTTTGATTAGCATCGAATGTGCTGTTTATTCGTTACTCGCCTTTCATTACACATTGGCTTCTAAGTGGCATCTAAACGTATTTCCATTTGGTTTCTAATTGCCATCTATTTGGAACGCAGAAACTTCTAATGTTGATCTCATAAGGCTCTAATATGTGTTTATTTGGTATTTGTAATGCATTATTTATTGGCTCTTTAACTGGATCTTAATTAGTTTTCTATTCGGTTTTCAACTGGTTTTTATCAGGTTCGTAGTGACTAGCAAACTGGCTTCGATTAGCATTGGATGTGCTATTTATTCGATACTCGCTGTTAATTACATATCGGCTCCTAAGTGGCATTTAAAAGGATTTTTATTCAGTTTCTATTTACCATCTATTGGATGCGTAGAAACTTCTAATGTGGATCTGTTTAGTCTCTAATGTGTGTTTATTTGGAATTTGCAATTAATGAACTATTAGGTCCTAAGTGGCACCTAAGAGGTTGTCTACTGTTTTCCCTAACTGGTATTTATCTGGTCCGGAGTGACTTGAGAAGTGGCTTTGATTAGGATCTGATGTGTTGCGTACTCCATAATCACAACAGCATTCAACTTATGACCAATGAAGATTTTGGTAAAATGTTCAAAAACATATTACTTCCAATATACTTAATATTTATGGCTATTGTTCACTTATTTTATAGGGTGATAGAATTAATTTTCGAATTCTTTTGATTAATTTTAAGGTAAATCTTTGATATGGGTTGTTTCCTTATTGGAGAGCCTTAAATGGGGAAAAATATCAATTCGCATAATGTCTAGAATAATCATGATTCAGAAACATGTAACGCTTTTAAATTGTATAACTTGTAGAATTCTACCTTTAAATCAATAATTTCATTACCGAATCATCGTGTTCGCTGCTGCCTCCAAGTTCCTCTGTCTGTGTATTATATGTCCTTTGACATTCATCCAAATCTACTCTATATGTAGATCTTTCGGAGTTTTTCTCTGATTGGTTTTTATTCCCTTCCTTTCCGTCAGCCGCTGAAGACTCATCATCTGTGGAAATTTTTTATTTTACTTTTTATGATTATGTTTATTTTTTTTCCTTTTCTCTTGATCTGGTTTACCCTTGAACTGCCATTTAAGCAGGCTCTCTTTTGACCAATGTAAGCTCTAACATTGGAAGAATGTCCCGCTCTCACATCCTCTTGCATTTTTTTGGATCGCATCCAGTATTCTGAAATCTCTAAAAGATTTTGAATTGTGATCTATTACAAAATACATATTTTTTCTGCAGCAATTGATTTTACGAAAAAAAAAATTCAAAAGAGAAAACAACTTTTGTATAGAACTTTTTCAATACCGCCGAAAACTGAGATGGTATTTAGAAAAATCAATTTTACCATTGCAATTTAAATGGGGATAGCTAAACGGTGCCACATGTAAACAAAATAATTTCACAGAAGAAGCAAAAAACTTTTCTACAGGAACAAATTTACAATTGATTGGGCAAATTATAATTTTTCGTAAGTGCGAAGATCAGTTCAATGACCATTGTGTGAAAAAATAAAGTGCTTCGTTTGCATGTAATAATTAAGAGGAGTGACGATGGACCGTTTAACATTCCTTAATAATTTAAATAAAAATAGCACATCCATTGTTTACAAATATCTCATTTGAAATATTAACTTTTATTTTTTTTTCATAGCCGTTGAGTTGTTAGAATAGAATATTCTGGTATATTTCAGTCATTTAGTGTGAATTGTTTTAAATGAATTAGTGCGAATTTAGTTAATTGTTTAAAATAAATTAGTGTGCATTTAGTGAATTTAGTGAATTAGTGTGAATTGCTTACCGATCACAGCGTTAATCTTCGTCTCATCTAAATCAGACTTCTTGGCCTCATCCTTTTAAGCATTGCTTCTTTCTCCAGTCACTGTTGACTGCCTTAAAGTTTCTTCAGTGAAAATCTACACCGCTATATTTTTAATAAAAACTTCTGGCTTTTTCGCATTGCGGAATCTGCAAAAATCATATTCTCGCTTTCTAACCCAAATCCCAGAACCAGAAAAAAATGTGTTTTTAGGGGTGAACTTCAAGGGTGGTTTTCACCCCTTAAATGGGCTTATCGGCATGTATAAAAAAATACGTGTCGAATATTTTTTGATGTTCTACAACATATCACAATTTCAAGAAAATCGGTGAGATACACCTCGGATACCTTCCTTGTAAGACGTTTGGAATTGTATAAGCCTACAAAATTATATAATTTTAAATTAAATGTCGCATCATTCAAAACCATTCGGAAAAAGATTCTTTGATTGTATAATTTCATGTGATATCAAATGATCTATTTTTTAAATCATCAGAAATGCTTTTCTATTAATAAAAAATCTACCCGCTTTGCAGGCACATTCTCATTTCACGTTGCGCACGTAGCTCGCAAGTTTGAGCGCGCCTAGGGCGCGCGACGGTTGATTCTCGCGCTTTGCGCTTAAATATTTATTCTTTGCATTTGGAATGCGTGAACAAAACTTTATCAAAAAGATCTGTTTTAGCTGGCAGTTTTTAAAAAAGGAACCAAATGGGTTTTTACGGGTACTTTGTAGAGGCTATTCGGTTCCTTCGGTCTGCCAGGGCGCTTATTATTTCTCAACAAGACGGAATTAATACGCTTCACTATTAAGCGTACATTTTCAATGCCAGTAACTTCAAAATGCAATTTGAAAGACTTAAACAATTTGAGATTGAATATGTTTAAAAGAACATTCTTTTCTAAATTGGTAGAGGCCATAGTTTACTTTTAAAATTTGTTATTAACCTTAGGTAGAAAACATTTTAGCTTTCAATTTCTTTTCTGAATAAGAAGAGGGTAATTTTTAATATTTTTATTAAATTGGACAGGAGAAAATTGCGATTTTCTATTTTTCTTGATTTGGAGAGGGTCACTTTTTTGTTTTTAAGATTTTCAACGGGTTAATTATACAATACTAATTGCTTAATTAAATGCATTTTAATTTGAATAAATAGTGGATTTTCAGCTTTGGGATGTTTTTTTTAATATTTGTACTTTGTAATATTCCCAGCCGTGTTTTAAAAGCTCATCAGTGCCTGATAGAACCTATTAGGAAAATAAATTCAAGTTAATTTTGGTCCCAGTAGCCGCATAATTGCCGAATACAAGCCATTAGAAAGTATTATCAAATATATTATATATATTCAAATATATATATATATATATATAATATAAATTATTGTAAAAATGATTTCAAAAGTTACTAATTTTTTCCAAAGTAAACCTTCCATCCCTCGTAATTTAGAAGATATTCGCATTTTCATGAAACAAAATCTAAAATATAGATTTTATGTTTTCGATGAATATTCATACTTCATTATACACATATAATGTCTAGGAGCTGTGTAAATTTCATATTTAAAAAAAATATAACATGAGCGATTATGGCACTCGCAGACTTTAAATAATTTTTGCTCAAAATCATAAAATTTTGTTTGTGTCTGTATGTCTGTCTGTCTCTATTTCTGTATGCATGTCTGTATGTATGGTTACCTGAATGTTGTAGCCACGCTAACTTTTGAAGGATTTGTCCAATCGAGTCCGCATTTAATACACTTCTGAAGGTCCCCAAAATGAAGGTTAAGTTCGTTAATCAGATATTGCGAATCGCGAAGCGCGATTATCACAATGAGAATGTAATCGTCAAGGCCATAGGTACTTGGAGAACCTTCTTTAATGTCAAATAAAAAAAAAATGTTCAGCTTCACTTTATGATTGTAGTTTATGAGAGGTTTATGAATAAGCAGTACCAGGCCAATGTACACCAAAAAGAAATTGTAATAGATACTTGATATAATAGTTTTTAACATACAATGTAGAAAATTTCGCATTGTGGTCTGCACACAAATGTGGAGGGTAATGGAAAGGCCGAACGCGGATCGCGAGGTAAATGCTTTTTCGAGCGCGAAGCGCGAGAACTAACAGTCGCGCGCCCTAGGCGCGGTCAAACTAGCGAGCCGCGCGCGCAGCGCGCTATCAGAATGTGCCCGGAAAGCGGGTGGATTTTTTTTCTACCACGAAGATTTGTATAGATGACTAAGAAACCGAACCTACTGGAATAAAAAGCTATCTAATTACTAAGTAAACTTTTTTATTTTACTTATAGTATCCATAAACAATATATTTATTTTGTCCATTTTAGTCATTAATTATATAAATCAAAAGCTACGTAATTGGAACATAATATTAAGTGTCTCAAACGAAAGTTTTTGTTCTTACGCATGTATTTAAATTATAAAAATAAAATTAAGTTTTTAACCAAATGTGAAATTAAGAATCTTATATAATTATAAAGTCATCTTGGGTTTGAAAACTGCGAGAGTTGGCCAGCCGCCACCGTGATTTTTGACATGCAGGTGAATTAGAGAAACTTTGTTTTTAATTTCACGCTAATTTGGAAAGGGACATGTTTTTTTAAACTATTTTACTAATGTGAATTGAGATAGAGAATAAGTTTTAATTGAGAGCATTGAAAATGATAGCGTCGATTGATAATTTTTAACCAAATTTTTCAACCACTCATTCAATAGAAATAAACAAATTTAAATGTTTCAGTTTTTCGTTTTAAAAGTTTTAAAAGTTGAAACCGCACCTTAACCAGGCATTTTCGAATGACGTTTTTTTAAATTTCAAACCTTAACAAGCCAGAAATGGCAAAAATTCTTTCCTTTGTATAATATTTAAATGTATAATAATGTATAATAATATTTAAATATTTCAATTTTAAAATAAATTTGAAAGCTTTTATTTATAGTTATTTTGTTATACTCTGAATATTAAAAAAAAAATTTATGTAAAATTAGTCGATTTTTAACGTTTTAGGTGTTAAGTGGTAGTAAATAAAAATTCTAAAATATTTAATATACATACCCTTGAATTAAAAAATGTTTAATCTCACAATCATATTCAATTAAGAATGCTTTAAGTTCATTTACTAGCTCTTAAATTGGTAGTCGTCATAGTATTATTGAGAATTTTCTGCTACTTCGTCTCAACTTGTATCTTCTTATATCTTCACTAACTTATTCTCGACTGCCCTGAAGAAAAATTCTCTTATACAATTTTAATTGCCTTATTAACAACGGCTATACAAACTGATGTGACTCTTCTCTTTCAGAAACAATTAGAGGGACAACACTGTAGGCATAGATGCCATATTCTAAATTTATAAAACTGTTTTGTGGATTTTTTTTCGGGCTTTCAATGTATCTAGATTTTCTCACACTAGCTTGACTTTAGAATATATCACATTTTTATAAATGAGCGACTCATTACAGACAGCTTCAAAAAAACGGCTTTACCTTTCCGATGGAAAAAAAATTGTACATCGACAAACATTACAGCGACAGGAAAAGCAGTTGGATGCTGCAATTAACTCCGGTAAGTTGAAATATTTTAAGTCGGCTCCAGTCTCAAAGTGGTGAAAAACCTGCATACAATTATAGCTGCTTAAGATTTATCTGTTATTTTAACTTATATCCGAGTAATTAAATTCTGATTTTCAGTAAAACTGCGAATATAACAATTTTGTACTTGTGCCCCTTTGAGAACAGCAGAGCTATTATGCAAATAGACACTTGTTAAAGACGCTTTGAAGATAGCAATCAGAATTTTAGTATGTTTAATTGTATTCCGATTTTGCACGAAACTGCATGAAAGAAGCTATTAGAGTAACATTTTTGTACTTCAGCGCTACTTCGAGAAAACCAAATCCCAATAGATACCAATTATAGACAATTTAAATACACCACTTTTAGTTTTAATCCAAGTAATTAAATTCCGATTTCCACTAAAACATAGCAAGGTCTTATAATGTAGATAATTAATTTTTAATTGTTAGCCAGCGAAGGATCCTTTGTGGCCTATGTAATTTATAGTTGAGTGCCTTCTTCGATTCCTAAGAAAAACGTGGTGAACTGCAGAATAATTCTTCATCTCTGACAAAATACTTCCAGCAAACTTTGGCAATGTAAATTCAAAGTTTAAGAATATATTTTTTCAGAATTAGCAGATCTTATGTATGCAACTCAACATAAAGAAGTGGAATTTGAACCGAATGACCATTCTAATAATTCTACGGGTCAGGATACTAATGTTGTGCATGAATGGTCAGACGTAGATGGAATTGAGGTTATTCACATGCAATCGCATACAGTGGGAGAAGACGCTACATCAGCGTCATCTCATGTGACTTATCCATCTTCTTCTGTTCCTTCTAGTCGCCACAGTGAGAATAAATTTTATTTTTCAAGTTTTTGATGTGAAAATTATCTCAATGATTAATGTAAACTTCTTTTCTAGACAAGTTCACCAAGTGTGTGAGGAACACAAATGAAGCCATTCCATCGTCTTCAAAAGGGCCCTCACTGAAAAGAAGAACAACCGTTCTTAAAGAACTGCTGAGCAAAATCGTATGTTCTTCAGATTCTTCTGATTTGTCTGATTCTTCAGATGATGAAATGTATGGATTTAAAATTTCTCCGACGCAGACGTTGTATTTTGAGTTTAAATTTGATTGATTTATTCCCAATTTGCTATTTGAAATCCTTATAGAAACTCTTAGAACAGCAATTTTAAACTTGTGCTATTCGTGAAAAAGCAGTACCTAATAGGTACCTCGTAGGGATACTGTCAAAGCATTATTTTGAGTTTGAATATACCATTAATTTCAATCGGAGTTCCTATTGAAATTCCTAAGAAAACCTCTTAGAGAAGCAATTTTGTACATTTGCTATTTGCGAGAAAGCATAATCTAATAGGTGCCTCATAGAACAACTTTGAAACCATTATTTTAAGTTTAAACTTGACTAATTTGATTCCGATTTGCCATTACAAATCTTAATAGAACCTGTTAGAACAACAATTTTACATTTGTGCCATTCTTGAGAAAACAGTACTTAAAAAGTGCATCATAGAGCCACATTGAAAGCATTATTTTGAGTCTTAATATATTTGATTAATTACAATCCAAGTGCCCATTAAAATTCTTAAGAGAGCCTCTTAGAGAAGCAATTTTGTACATGTGCAATTTACGAGAAAGCAGAACCTTATAGCTTCCTCATAGAGCCGCATTGTAACCATATTTTTAATTTTAATACCTGGTGATTAATTTAGTCCCGATTTGCCATTCGAAATCTAAATAGAACCTGTTAGAACAGCAATTGTAAACTTGTTCCCCGTAGAGCCAATTTATAAGCATTATTTTGAGTTAGCGTCTGATTAATTTAAATTCGAGTTCCCTTTTAAATTCTTAGAGAACTTCTTAGAGAAGATATTTTGTCCATTTGTTATCTCCGAGAAAGCATAATCTAATAGGCGCCTCATAGAGCAACTTTGAAACCATTATTTCGAGTTTAAACTTAATTTATTTAATCCTAATTTGCCATTTGAAATCCTTATAGAAACTCTTAGAACAGCAATTTTAAACTTGTGCTATTCGTGAAAAAGCAGTACCTTATAGGTACCTCGTAAGGGATAAAAACTTGAAACCGTTACATTTTTCTGACTTATATTTATTCTAAACATTATGCAAATCGATATTTTTTCTTGATGAAAATTAATTCGTAAACAAAAATTTTTTTCTACTGGAACCACGAAGTAAAATAAAAACCTTAATTTGTTTATCACAGATTTTCGATATTGAAAAGCCTGGCTGGGAGTGCTGACATTCCTGCCGCTAAAAGTAACACGAAAAAAGTGAAAAATCATTTTCTATGACGTTTTCTATATTATAGTTGTTAAATTAAGTGTATTTATATATTATGTACTACAAATAAAAATGTCGCTCTTTGGCAGAAGAAATATCCACTTAGAAGCCAATAGATAATGCATTACAAATTCCAAATAAAGACATATTAGAGCCTAATCAGATCCACATTAGATGTTCCTACGTTCCAAACAGAAGGCAATTAGAGACCGAATAGAAATCCGTTTAGATGTCAATTAGGAGCCGATATGTAATGAATTTCGATTACCGAATAAACAGCACATCCGATGCTAATCAAAGCCACTTTGCTAGTTCTTACGAACCTGATGAAACCCAGTTAGAAACCGAATAGAAAAACTAATTAAGATCCACTTAGGAGCCAATAGATAATGCATTACAAATAGCAAATAAACAAATAATAGAGCCTAATGAGATCCACATTAGAAGTTCGTACCTTCCACATAGATGGCAATTAGAGACCGAATAGAAATCCGTTTAGATGCCACTTAGGAGCCGATATGTAATGAATTGTGAGTACCGAATAAACAGCACATCCGATGCTAATTAAAGCCACTTTGCTAGTCACTACTAACCTGATAAAAACAGTTAGAAACCGAATAGAAAAAACAATTAAGATCCACTTAGGAGCCAATAGGTAATGCATTACAAATACCAAATAAACACATATTAGAGCCTAATGAGATCCACATTAGAAGTTCCTACGCTCCAAATAGATGGCAATTAGAAACCGAATCGAAATCCGCTTAGATTGCCATTTCGGAGCCAATACGTAATGAATTGCGAGTACCGAATAAACAGCACATCCGATGCTAATCGTAACCACTTTTCTAGTCACTACGAAACAGATAAAAACCAGTTAGAAACTGAATAGAAAAACCAATTAAGATCTACTTAGAACAACAGGTGATGCATTGTAAGTATCGAATACACACCATATAAAATCCTAATCATAATCACTTCGCAAATTTATACGCATCAAATAAATGCCAATTAGAAATCGAATAGAAAAACGATTAGGTTCCACTTAGGATTCAAGAAGTGTTGCATTGTGAGTACTTAATACACAACACAACAGATCCTTATCATATCTCGTTCGAAAGTTTCTAGAAACCGAAAAGAAAGCCATATAGAATGTGAGTATAAATGGCGCTTTCAAAGGTAGTAGGACCTAATAGAAAGCAAACCTATTAGGTTTCTATATGGATTCTATTAGGCATTTTTACTAGGGACTTGATTAATTTAATCCCGATTTGCCATTAGAAATCTGAATAGAAGCTCTTAGAACAGCAATTTTAAACTTGTGCCTTTCGTGAGAAAGCAGTACCTAATATGTAAGTGCCTCGTACAGCCACTTTGCAAGCATTATTTTGAGTTTAAACTTCATTAAATTCAACCCGATGTGCCTTTAGAAATCCTGAAAGAACCTTTTAGAACAGCAATTTTTAATTTTTGCCATTCGCGAGAAGGCAGAACCTTATAGGTGCGTCATAGAGCCACTTTAAAACCATTATTTTAAGTTTAAACTTAATTAATTTAATCCCGATTTGCCACTAGAAATTCTAATAAATCCTCTTAGATCATCACTTTTAGACTTGTGCCATTCGTAAGAAAGCAAAACCTATTAGAAGCCTTTTAGGGACACTTTCAATGCTTTCTTACATTAAAAGTTTCTTTTTTTAGTGGCTGCGCAGAACTTCCCTTATTTCGTGGGTCTAGCAGGCAACATCCACTTCAAAATTGAAATGTTAGAGGTGTTACGCCACAGCAAGCAAAGATTACGGAAATCTCAAAATAAAGTCCAGAAAAAAGAAATTTCCGATTGATTTTCAAGACGAAAACGGCGCTGATGACACACTTAGTCGACAAGAACTCGAATTTCTGATAAAATCAAGAGACTAAGAGAAATTGAAAATTCATCAGCGTCTGAGGAGGTCTCCAATGATGAGTCCGACAGTAGGAGCAGTTTTGAAGCTGGCGATGAGATAAATGAATGAGACGATAAACTGATGATGAGGTAAATGAATTCATCAAGGTGTTTTTATTTCTATAAATTATTTATAATCTATTTCTAAATTTAAAGTTTATTTTCTAATATGATGTAAAAAAGCAGTAATTATAATTAAATGAATGATGAAATATAATTTTACACATGATATTTATAATAATAAAATAATATTATATTTATAGAATATTAAAATAATAAAAATAGAAATTTTAATATTTCAAAATATTCTTTTGTAAAGTTCAAAAAATCTTAAACTTGTTGTAATAAAGCTAGTTTAAACAAATCTGTTTTCCTTTTTTCATAATGATAATATATTATTATAATTATTATGAAAGTTCTTTGAAGGTTACAAATAATATCATTCGTCACCCTCAAAGAAGTCTCACGGCGCGCGAGCGCTAAGTGTCTAGCATGTGACTCACGACGTGCGAGCGATATGCGTCGCACGCATGATTCACGAAATGGAAGCGACATGCGGCTCATTTTATGTTAGAGAAAACAGGATCATGTGCCAGCGTAAAACTTGCGTGTTGGACGGACTCAGCACCCCCCTGAGAACATTGAGGAGCAGCAGTCGACAAGCATCTACTTGTCTTTAGTGCTCAGATGATAAATGATACAATAATAAATGAATATTAAAAATAATAAACCTGTAATAATTAAAAAAAAACTATTTCCTAAACATTCAATTTATATTTTTATTGGTGAGTACAAATTACTCGTAATATTTAAAGATAACTTTCGATACTTATTTTTTTCCTCAAGAATTTCTTTTAATTGATTAGATGACGCGGCGGATTGTAGTTAACGTGCTGTATTATAAAATTATGATTAATCGAACGGTGGCTGCCTACAGGAACTCTCAGTAATTCTTCTTTGGTCAATAGAGTAACTGTGCCGCTTCGCATGTTTATTTTGGCCCGTCTTTTAGTGCGAGTACGAGCATTATATGTATATATTCCAGCAAGAACGTTAATATTCTCCAATATTGCAAAGACGTCGCCAGCAAGTGTTGATAGTACAATTAGTTCTTGGATTGGTATAGGTCTATAGGTATGCTCTCCTTCGAGAATTAAAATTAATTTATCCGCTGGTAAAGTGTATCTTCGTAGTTCGAATATCTGGTCCTGATTCCTTTTGGGTATAAGCCGAATAAACTGAAGCTGGTCAAGTCCATATCCAGATCCGTCAGAAGAAGGAAGCCTGGTAGGTAGAGCCATGTATCCGGAAGGAAAAGACCTGACAGAAGAATGTTGTTTGTCAGAAAAAGAAGAAGATGAGCCGCCACGAAGAATATCAAGAACAGGGAAGGCATTAAAAATGACGCGCAAATTTTTCTATAAGTTACGTTATTGATAGAACGGTACCCATGACTATTGACAGGCATACGCGTAGTATGTATTTCTCTTTATTTAAACTGCAAAGTTAACTAAAATATGTGATTTGACGAAAATTATTTTTATTTTCTCTAAATTAACGTACCCATGACTGTGGTTTACATGCTCTACTCTATAACCATATGTGAATAAGCGATGGGTGCCTACTGGAGTTTCTTTGATTTCATCTGCTGTCAATGATGTAACCAGGCCGGTAATCATGTTGATTTTTGCCCGTCCTTTAGAATGTGTTTGATGATTATATGTATATATTCCAGTAAAAATATTAGCACTGTCCAATATAGCAAAGACATCACCATCGACTGCTGATAATACAATTTGTTCTTCGGTTGGTATAGGAACATACTGATTCATTCGTTTAAGTAATTGAATTGGTTTATCTGCAGGAAAAGTGTATCTTCGTAGTTCGAATTGCCGTTGCGGATTTTTATAGGGAATAAGTCGAATAAATTCAAGTTGATCAAATCCATAGCCAAGTACGCTAGAAGAAGAAAGCCCGCTAGGTGGAGTTATATATACGGCTGGAGGAGACCGGGACCTTGAACGAAGTTGAGGTTCAGCAGGTGAAGAAGAACTAATCAGATGATGATATCTGGCATCAGGAAGAGAACTGGCAGGAGGATACTGTCTATCAGAAGAAGAAGATGGCTCGGAACCTGGATCACCTGTAATAAGGGCACCATCAGGAAAAAATTTAAGTTGTGAACTGATCTCTGCAAGAAAAAAGAGACAATCACATTTTTCTGATGAACAAATGTTCTTGCATTGCTGATAGTAATCTTTAAATGTACATTTTGTATCTTAGAATCAATTAGGTACCATTGATGCTTTTGTGTTACATTATTGTATATTGAAATTGATATACCACCATAATTATGCTTATTTCGATATTATTCGTACATTTTTGTATTCAAATGAATAATTAAATAGACTCAAGAGTAATTTCGCTTACAAAGACAACAAAATGTTAAAAATTTACAACGTGTTTATTTTTTGGTTTGCTAATTATTGTAGTTAAATAACATGCTTTAAATTTAAACATTTGAAAACCCGTGCATGTGATTCAATTTCTTAATAGGTTTATTCAAATTAAAGAATATATGTGATGGCGAATCCTTCATTCAATAAACGATCTGGAAATATGATTTAGTTGAAATGGCGACGAGTTTCAACGGCAACTTTCAAATAATTATTTTTTAATGTATAAATTATAAGGTATTAAAAATGGTTTATTTTCGAAACTTCGCTTGTTTCTTCATCGGATTAAATAATAAGCTAAAAAATACATAATGTTGTATATGAATAAACAGCAGAAAATTAATTGTTTTGTGATTATGCTGTCAGTGCTCGTATAAATGTTCAAAAAAATTAGTTAAATGTAGTTATGATTATTGTTGAGTGAAATGTAAAACATAAATAAAAAGGTATACAAGTAACTAATAAAACCCATCCCAGTGAAGGATTGTTTATAATAATTAAGATCTCCATGTAAAACCTCAATCTCATCGTATTATATAGCAAGAGAATCACCTTAACCTTTTTGTGTTAAATGCAGACTGATAGCTCTGTGATAGTTTTCAGCTAGACTAATATTGTTTTTATGTTTTTGAATCTTATTTTAAGTGAAAGTCTAGTTTGCAAAACACCAGTCACAGCGCAGGAACAAGTACTTTCATAGATAACATTCTATGTGTCTGATAAATAATTTTATCCTTTCCTAATTTAGTTTAGTTATCAAGTTTATGTTCAAGTTTAAAAATACTTTTGATTTTATGATGTTTCAGAAATCTGAAATTATTATTTAATATTGTTCCTAAAAATAGGAGGGATATGATTTTATTTTTTACTACAATAACAGCTGAAACCGAATATGCAACCCGTTTAACCCCTACACGTCAGGATTCTGATATAACCTGAAAAACCCCCAATAAACCACTGAAACCGCAAAAAATATTTACCTTGCACTATCTTCCCCTTTCTTTCCCTCAATCTGCTAACCCTGTAACCTTGTGGCTTCATAATCCCCTTACCTCGTAATAATAAAATCCTGTAACCTCAAAAGCCCGAAACCTCATTCAGAAGAAAAATCTTCTTTGTGAAAATAAAACAATTTCGTGAATGCAATATAAACAGATCTACCATGTTTTTCTGGGATTTGAATTCGGTTTCCTCAAATAACAATGCAGATGGTCACACTGCTTCCAAGGAAGATGTTTAGAATGACGGTAGGGTGTGAGGATGAAGCCCTTATTCTTAGACTATGCAAAATTGCAAAACACCATTGCGTTGGTGAGAAAATGTACATGACTGTACTGGAAACTATGATAGCTACTGCTACGTGTTCGATGATTTTAAGATAAAGAAAAATGTTAAAAACTTCACTCAGAACCTGCATCAAGTATAACAGCACTGCTTTCCGTAGGAGGTGATTCAAGGAAACTATTTTTGGTTACCCAAAATGATCTGCTGTTCTTGTAGATCAGTGTTGAACCGACAGAATGAGCATGCTGCGTAAATAAAGTTTTTTACTCCAACTGTTTGGCGGGAACCCAAGAGCAAAGACGATAGTTTTTCATGCTAAACTGATACAGTAAGATTCAACAACAATAATTTGCCAAAAATGCAGTATGCAATCGTATTCAACGTGACCAAAGCTTCCATGTCTTAAGATTTGAATTGGTTGTAATTAGGTGTTTTTAGCTATATTATGATGGAGAGACTTCCCCTCAGCCTGCATAACATTAATCAAACTGTGACATTTTCTTCATCAGCTCCAGTTATCATAATATCTTTATTGCTTCTAATAAAGCTGTTATTAAGTTTAATATTTTCAGTAATATTTCTATCAGAATCCGAAATTTGTCAAGGTTCTTTTTTAAACATTCAGAAGGCAGAGAATCTATTGATAAAAAATTAGAAACATAGAAAGATACCTAAACATAGAATTTTATTCAAATCTTCTACTGGAAAGATTTGATAGAATTTGATTGAATATACTCGGACTCCAAAAGTGCGAGCTTCGAATTTCCGAGCACTCCACAGATACCAGCGTCCCCATTTAAAAGGAGCGAGCGGAATTTGTTCTCCTCTACCCTGCCCTATTTTATTGATGCCAATGGCCCGCGACCTTTTCAACTGCGCATGTAGCGAAAAACCCTTGTCATCTTGATATCAATAAATACCATAAATGGCAATATAGAATAATATTTTAAACAAATTTTAACTTTTACGAAATAAATTAAATTTCATCAAAGAAGTAGTTAATTTCTTTAAATAACTTATTATTAATGTGATATTACAAGTATATAATTTATAATTTTAAATAGAATTGCGCAGTTCAGTATATGCGCATTTGAAAAAGTCGCGGACTGGATAGGCGGGGGCGGACGAGTGCGCGCTGCCTTGAGTTCGAGGTGCGCATGCGCGTAGTGGGCCTGTGTGCGTTCCTATGCATTACCCCAAAATCTGAACGTCGCATATGTGGAAGCCCCTTTCACGGTCGTATGTATGGAGTTCCTGACTCCCGAACTTCTCGTAATTTTGGAGTACAACAGAATATTAATAAAAAAGTATTGGATTTCTACAGAGACAGCATTTGATAGAAAGTTCTACCAAACATGCTGATATCTAAAATGTAATTTAAAATATATACTGGTTTAAGAGATTATTAAAAGTTTTAAAACGTCAATAAAAAACTATTTATCAAAAACATCTCTGTTACTAGTGTATATTTGAAATATAGGTACCTTGATTATGCTTCTGTTCGGTACGCTTCCCAAAATTTTCCAAAAGGTCCATTGTTTTGGGCGGCATACCTGATGATATTTCTGTATAAAGACAAAAAATATTGTGGATTGTATAATGTTAATCAAAATTATTATATTTCGGTATGAATAGAATTTTCAAGAGCGTCTTCATTCCAAATAAAGGATTTTATCAAAATTGTGTGTAAATAAGATTTCATAGAGGTTCAATTAGAAACTTTTTATAAAAAAAAAGTAAATGATTAAGAGTGTTGAAAGATTTTAATTTGAGAAATTCGCTTTGTTGAATTAAATAGGTTTGACTGCAAATTGTGATGCAGAAATTGTCATTTGAAAACAGCTGAAAATAGTTGAAAAATTAGAGATATGTTAATAATATTATATTCACCAATCGAATTAAGAATTACCACCAAGGCAAAGCCCAGATTATACTCATAAGTGATCCTCATTTTTCGCATTTAATTATAAAACTGATTTGTACGCTAATAACGAATTTAGTTACCAATGTATCTAACTATTATTCTTGTGCTTTATTATGATATATATCATATACGTTATCTTCATTAAAATCTCATGGTTCATAGGTGTCGAGTTTGTCCTTGTAAAATATTTATGTTTATATTTCATCATTCATATTAAGGAATAATAAGGCAGAAATTCGTCAGAATATCTGTTTCTTACTGCCTCTGTTATTTATTATTATTACTAATATGATTAAATCTAAGAAATAGCTTGTTTTTTGATTTCTTAATATTAAATTATTTCGATACATTTCAAATAAAATAAAATTCCAAACTGTCAGTTGCCCATGTGACTTTCTTGAAGATGCACAAGATTTAATTGTTGAAAACGGGATATCTTGATCATGAGTTTTGCTTATGAATACTAATTTTTATTTTGAAAAACAAAGACAACCTACAATTATTAGAAATATTAGGTCTGCTGTGACACTCTATAATTTGATACAAAAATGTGTTTAAAAAATGCTTATTTCCAGAAACAAACAGTAATACATTTCTATAATAGTTACAAAAATTTATTAGTTTTTTAGTATAAGGTTCTTATGATTTTTTTATCGAAGGAATCATTTAAGACATTTATTATCATTTATCGTGCCATTTTAAACCGAGCACAATCATTATTCTATTTTCAATCATATTTTATTACTTAATTGCAGATGGACTCTGGTTTTCTGATACCAATATCAAGAAAATGGATATTTTTATGTAATTATTGTGAAAATGACACAGTGCATCTTTCTATAACTGTTTTTCTTTTTTTATCGAATTAATTTCATTAATTATGCCAATATTTATTGGTCCGGAATGCAAATCAGGTTATAAACTCAGGTTTTATTTCAAGTAGATAATTTTAGGTTTTGATCATTTCAAAATGTGGAGTCAAGGACTGAACTGAAAAAATTTAAACCAATATTCACTCAAAGAATAACAATTATTATGAATTAGAACAACAACATTTAAAACACATATAATGTGAACCAATAATCATTTTGATAATAACAATTATTATGAATTAGATCAAGAAAATTTTTTGAAAATAATGATAATTTTGATTTAAATATAAAAGATTGTATAAATTGCAATTCAATTTTGAAATCATGAAAATAACTTCCATGTCGAAAATTTAATAGTTCAATTTTAAGTCAAAGGGCTTATTTTTAAACTAAAAAAAATTCATTCAAATAGTTCAATTTGTATCAAAAGAGCTGAACTTTGGACTTGAATAAAAATTTGAAATTGTGAAACGAATACTTTACTGAGTGAATTTACTTTTAACCAAGTGCATGAATTTTCAACAACGAAGGAATAATTCTCAACAGAAAAGAATGATTTTCTACAAAAACAGAAAATTTAAAAAAATGTATGCATTTTCATACAAACATTTTTTTAGCCAAAAAACATTAGTTTCAAAATAAAATTGGAATATTTCAGATTTTGATTTAAAAAAAATATTTACAGCCACAATTTCGCCATGAATGATGGCCTCATCAGGATTTATTTATTCAATAATTGATCTCTTGAAACCTAAAAATAAAAACACAAGTATTTAATACTCTTTTCAACTACAATAGCCACGCATTTATCTCAAATGGAAATGTTTCGTTCTCACACTTTGAATAGTTTTATTCATTAGTTAAGTTGTGAACCAAGAAAGGTTAAATTTTACCCCAAAAGACTGATTTTCGAAGAAAAAATTTTTATTTGTGAGAAAACTCATCAATTTTCATACAAATAGTTTCATTTTGAACTGAGTAACTTTATTTTAAAAACAAAAATAAAATAGTTTCATTTTCCATTTAAAAATGTATGCTCTACCACAAAAGAAACGTATTTTCGAAAAAATAATTTAATTATCAACCCATATATATGAATTTTCGACAAAAATATATATTGTTAATTTCAAAAATATACAATTTCAACAAACCTGAAATAGATAAATGTCTAGAAACAAATATTTTTCAAGTATAAAAACGAATTTTCATTAATATCTAACAAAAAAAAATAATAACTTAAAAAAAAAAAAGTTTAATAACATTTTTTCTTAAAAAAGATTTCCATTCGCTCCGCTGAGAATCGAACCACAGAACTTCCGATTGCAGCTCGGGCACTTTCCCATTAAGCTGCTAGAGAGATCGAAAGAAGAACCTTTTTGCAGAAATAGAAGCATTATTGTGCTAGCTGTTGCAAGTCTAATTTTTTTTAAGGAATCCGTTTTACCGTCAGACAATGACAGGATTTTTTAACGTCTTTACAGACTAAATTTAACTATGAATTAACATTTTTTCAAACTAAATTTTTTCCGAAAAAGGATCTTCTCATTTCGCTACGCTGGTGAATCTAGCAACATAATATTCGATTACCAGTCGGGTGGTTTACCATTAAGCTACTAGAGATACCAAATGAATAATCCTTTTTTTTTAATAAACAAAAGCTCCATCTAGTATATAAAGACGTTAAGAATTTCTGTTTTTCTCTTAGAACAATACAGATTCCTGGAAAAAATGTAACTTCTAACGCCTGCAATAATGATAATGCGTGTAATTTTGAACATGAATTCTTCTCTCGATCTCTCTAGTAGCTTAATGGGAAAGCACCCATTAAAAACATTTTCAATTCAAAGCTCCGTCTGGTCTGTAAACACGTTAAGAAATTCTGTCAATCTATGATAATACAGATTCCTTGAAATTAGTTAAATATGAAACAAAGTAATTTGGTCTATAATAATAAAACTTTAACTATAAAATTAATTTTTACAAAATAATTAAATTTGGAACCATGTAGCTGGATGTTAATCCAAACATTATTCTTTTTGGACCATAACGGCTAATTTTCTACCATAAAATATGAATTTCTTACAAAATGAATTATGGTATGTCATTATTACTTTGCTATAAGCGTACATTTTTTTCTGAAACTGACTAATTAAATGTAAACATCCGTGAATTACGTCTTTGATGCTTATTGGTATAAGATAATTACTATACGAGAACGATATCTTTTGATGAAGTACCCGAATATTCTTTAGTTACGTGGTGAATAATATTCTTCAATCATACATTAACTAATTTTTTTTAGTAACTGTACTTGTTTTTATTTGTGTACTCCATAATTATCTAAAAGATGTCGGTGTATTTTTAAAATAATTAAAATAATTGACTTGTTCTTTTTTGTTATTCCTTAATATAATATTCATCATGATAACTTGTAATTAATAATTTGTATTTAGTAAACTTTTTTAGTAAAAATGCACATTTTTTAAGGGACCTAAAAATCAGTTCAGAACATCGAAAAACAGAAAAAAAACATTTGTAGGACTTTTTAAGGACAATGATTTTTGACTCAAACTTTTTTCTGTATCTCTGCCGTTATTCGTGTCGTTTACTTAAGTCATTTTTAGTCAGTGGTAAAAATATCACGGGACATTCGCTTCAGTTCGCTTTCATTCACTCAGTGTTTCGGTTATGCGTTCCGTGACCAGGTCTACCAGGCATTACGAAAATGTCAAAGGAAAAGCCGTCGAAGTGAAATTAGGTGGCTCAAAAGAGTCTATTTTACAGCATTTATTTTATGACCGGAATATTTACAAATCTTTAGAAGAAAAATCGCTCCAACTTTGATTTTAACAGCTTTTAAAATAATGAGTTGAATTTTTTTATTTTTCAATGATTTTACATTTAATTTTTTTATTCTTAAGCTGACATTTTTAATTTAGAGAATCTAAAATGCAGACTTGAAGACTTAAACAATTAAAAATTAAAAGCATTTATGATAAATATTTTAATAACATAATTTTTTAACTGATTCTGATGTTGTGAAATGGGTATCTACATTCAATTTTTAGACTTATGTGTTAGTGTGTTTTAATTTTTTCTGAAACTAATATAAAAGGTTATTAATAAATCACATTTTCAGAAATCAAAGTAAAAATTAAAAAAAAAAGAAAGTGTAATAAAAATCATTTAAATGTATAAATAAAAAGTATAGTTTAATGCTTTTTACCTTATAAATAAATCTGAATTCTGCTTCTCATGTTATAAACTGATTAATTACTTATTAGCTCATTGATTTTTTACAATATTGAATAACATAAAGATTGAATTTTAATTTTTCTAGATTAAGTACTATAAATAGGTTATTTACTTTAACGTTATGTAATTAATTCATTATCAGCTAAATCATTTTGTTCACACTATTAAATTACATACAGATTTAACTTTAATTTTGTTTAATTAGATAACATAAATTAGTATAATAATAGTTTATTTATTCTTGAAATACCTTTATTTCAATTACGCAATTTCTGCAAGTTTGTGGAATAAGTATATGAACTCAAATTTCAAAAATGCATTTTATCTTTTCTGATTTAGTTGAAAATGTCATTAATAATTTTAATTTGTATAAAAATATAAAGTAGAAGTTATTTTAATGAATCAATGAAAATAATTGCTCATTGATTTTTACGTTGATAACTGATTAATTAATTATCAACTGATTAATATTTATAACAATACCAAACTTCTATAAAGTCTAAAATTATATTAAAAAATTTAAATCTTTAAAGTATACTTTGCTCTTTAATATTATTCATAGTAATACCAAATATTACGTTACACATAGGTATTAAATAAATTATTTCAGATTACAATTTAGCTAAACTTTCAGCTTAAAAAATGTTAAACAAATAAATAGTTATTCGAAAATTGGATAAATGATGAAAATGAATACAAATTAATACAAATTAATAAAACAACGGGAGTTCCGAAGTGTTATTTTTTCTACAATACTGTAAATAGCGTGAACCCAGAATGGCGACCGAGTGCCTGCTATGCCTTATTCAATATTTCTACTGTAAGAGATTAGAGCCAGTTGATAGAAATAAAAAATTTTCTAAATACAGTAGAACCTGTCACATCGGGACTCGTCGCATCGAAATCCTCGGAGGGAAGTAGTCCCCACTCGTAAACTTCTTCTCTGACCGTGATAGATATGCGCATGCGTGTAAAAACGCAGGAGAATTCACATGACGGAAGTCGGGCTGTATGCATGACCCAGATAAAAAATGTGCCTGGCACATTACCGGACCGATGGGCGGCAGACGGCGTGCCGGCGATAAAGCGTCGTTTGTTCAGTATGAATGAGCAGCAGACAGAAGTGCGGGAACAATGTGTCGCCTTCTGCAATCGCGCTGCAAACGCACTTGAAGACCATTTGCGCACGACGGCCTATCAACGGTGTGCCTGACATAGTCGGAATCAGTGTCTTGGAAACTAAAAGCCTAAGTCCTAAGAAGGCCGTCCAGACAAAATCAACAATATCAACAGCCGGTCAAAAATAATTTCGGTTGCTAAACTATATGTCCTTTCTTGTCTGAAAGGCTAGAAAGCGTATTTCGATTTTTCGTTTGAAGTATTTGCGTTCGCAAGTTTTATATATATATATTTATTTAATTGATGCACCTCAAACCAATCTTTTTAAATATAATTATAATTATAATTAAAGGAATGCATTCATTGGCATTGCGAGCTTCCATATAGTTCAACAATAGACGGCGCGTTGGTCGCCAGACAGTCGGGCGGGTAATATTGGCAGCAATGGCGCTTGCACCGAGGTACTCATGTGCTTAAACAGTAGGGTGGCTCGAAAACGTTTTTTTTTCTATAGAGCGCAACGATCCCCCCAAACTCATTAAGACTATGAAAACAGAAATACCCTAATCTTTATTTTTTTTACTCTTCGATTTTAACAAGTGTCGGTTTTGAGTTGAAGTTTCCCATGTAAAATGCATGGGGAAAAATCACTTTTTTGTGTTTTTGGAATAATTGTTTAGGGATTAAAAAATGTGTCGGGAAAGTACGGTGGCCTGTTGAGAATTATCCAACGAAGAATTTGATGTATCAGACATATGGGGTTGACATCTCTAGCACACCCCCACGAGTACCTGAAAACTGCCCTTAAAATAAAAACTGTCAATTCTTCATGAAATCGACCGTTTGAGTACTGTATTCTCATTTTTTCACTTAAAATTATTACTATTAGTCTTGTAGCATATATATTATCATTGGTTAATTATTAATTATTTAAACGAATGAAATTGGTTTAAATTTGTTTTTATAAAATCTATTTTTTTCTTTAATATTCGTTTTTTCTCTAAAAATTATCACTATTGGTCTAGTAGAATTTGTATGGAATGAATTCATGGAATTTAATTAATTCATGGACTTCGCGGAATGCACGGGATTCATGGACTTTCAAAAATTCGGTTAAATCATTAAAGTTCAAGAATTCCATGAATTCCTATAATTTTGTAAATTCTTCGGTTTCCATTAATTTCTTGAATTCCGTTAATTCCATAAATTTCGTGTATTCCATGAATTCCGTTAAGAAGTTAAATTCTATGTATTACGTGATTATCAAAAATTCAGTGAGTTTCGTGAAATCAGTGAATTTCTGAAATTTCTTGAATTCCGTAAATTCCACGAATTCTAAAAATTGCGCGAATTTAATGAATTCTATATAATCCAAGAACCGCATGAATTTCGTGAATTCCAGGCGTTACATGACTTCCTTATATTCCGTAAATTGCCCTATTATTGCAAATTTCGTTATTTTCTTGAATACCGTGAATTCAATAGGTTCAGCGCATTCCGTGAATTCCATAAGTTACGTGAATTCCGCGAATTCTATGAATTTCGTCAATTCCGTGAAATCCACAAATTCCGTGAACTTTGCCAATCCAGTATATTCCACGATTTCAGTCAATTTCTTGAATGCCATCAGTTCCGATAATTTTATAAATTCCGTCTATTCTTTCAATTCCATGAATTTCATAAATTTCTCAAATTTCATTAATTTCTTGAATTATATGAGTTTCACGAATGTCCTAAATTCCATGAATTTCATAAATTTCTTTAATTCTTTTTAAAGTTTTTCAGTAAATAAAATGTTATTTTCATGAAGAACACTATTCATATTAAATAAATTTTTGTTTAATGGAATGTGAATTTAAACGTCACCCAATAAACTTGCTAAAGTAGAGTATAAGGTTCGAATTGGAATAAACAGTTAAATATAAATCTTTCTATTTTTGAAGACACAATAAATTATATTTATATTATTATATTATAAAAATAATTTCCTGAACAATTTTTATATAGTATACACGTTTAAACCAGGTTTAAACTGGTCATTTTAGGGTTTAGCGATTACATACACTATTGAATATAATCAATAGAATGCAATTGAAATTAAATTAAAATTTCTATTTAGGAAGACATAATATAAAAATTAGTAAACAACATAAAAATAATTAATTGAATAAGTAATATTTGAGAAAAAATATACTTTTTAGGGGAACAAATATAGATTAAAATTTTATAAATTGCTCAAGATGTTAATAGAATCAATGTTTTAACATATTTATCTTAAAAACATTGTTCTAAAGATATAATAATAAAAGTTGAAGAGAGCAATTTGATCAATCAGTTTTTATATGGTTCACTGATCATTGAATAACATTTTTTTCAAATATAAATTTAGTTTAATTCAATAAGTACTGTACTTTTTATTTAAATTCAAATCTACGATATATTCCACTTCGCCAGGTTTCGTGTACGGCGTTATCAATAATATTCACGCTTTCTTATTCATAGAAAATAATTGGACAACTATTTAAAAATGTTAAGTGAATAACAATGGTTTTACTTCAAGAATTTATTGCATTGAAATTACAAAGGGAGTAGAGCAGAATAGACAAGGAAGAAGAAGCAGTATATTGTAAGGTTTGATAAAGCAAAAGGAGGAAAATATCGTATTAGGTGCAATTACGGCAATGAAATTTATTCTTTTGGACTGATTTATAAAATATGAATATGAGTGTCTCAACAGAAGACGTTTGAAGCCTAAAATCAAAAGGAAAAAAAATCAGATAACATATATAAACATTATTAAAACGCCAGAATATTATTTAGAGACTCTTTAAACTAAATTCTTCATTAACGAAATATTTACTTTCCTCTTATTGCGAAAAATGGGGATCGTTTATATTCTAGTCTACACCTTGATGGTCCTCCTTAATTCTATTGGTGAATATAATAATATTTAACATATCTATGATATCAGAAATTTGTTTAGGCTTTCCGCAAACAATAATTCGTCTAGGAGAATTCTTACCTAGCTATACTTTCAATTACAATCAGTTTATCATAGACAAGAAAGAGATGTTATCACATATCTTGAAAATGACGCAATCAATGTTGCTCAGAACCTGATCAAATTTTCATTAAAATTCAAGTGCCTAATATTTTTAATTTTTAACTTTAAAAATTAAATCCACCAATTATACCAAATAAACGTCTCTTTTTCGCCCTACTGGCGTTAAAAAGTTGACTTGCTTACACTTCCATTTTATTACAGAATTTTATTACAACTACCTCTTGAAAATTAACATCCATCCCAATCTTATCTCTAAGACCGCTCGCTCTGATAGCATAGCGTTTCCTTCTCCATTCCTCTTTTTTCTTCTGTCTCTTCTTCTCCATCTTGCCCGATACCCCCTTCACGCATGCTGCGGCCCTTTTGGCTTCTTTTTAATGCAACACGACATTCATGCTTAACCCTCTGCTTTCCACCTCTTCACAGTCCTCTAATCAGTGATCAACTTTTGGATCTTCCTACCCCCACAATTAACACATCCTCTTCTCTCTAGAAATACAAAACCTATTATAACCCTCCATGCAACCGCATCGTTCTCCCAACAACACTCCCCAAGTAGCTTCATTTTCTTCCTCTTACAAGAATTTTTTCTCATATTTACACGGTCGACTCTCCGTTACAATCCTTAAACTCGTTCTTTCTTTCTCCCGTCTGGCAATATAGTAAGACGTATTCCTTGCAAATCCCAGTGTTCACTTTACAAGCCTCTTCTGTATTCTATTTACCCGCTCACTTAATTTATTTACCCTCTCCACTCCGTTAAATAAGACATTGATCACTTGTGGTTCGAACAATTTTATTTTCCTCCCTAAATCATCTGCGAACAGCCTCTTTCCCAGCCTCCACACCTGCCTCATCGCCACATTTGCCTTTCTGACTCTCTCTCTTTGTTATGACCATCCACTCTCTTATTGCTCCAAAACCTAAAGCTCAGACACACAAACTCTTTCACCTCCTGTACAGCCTTTTCCTTTCACTTCCACTCCCATTCCTTATCCCTCCCACCTTCTTTCTTAAACACCATAACCTTTTACTTTCCGCATTTAACTCTAACCTTCTTTGTCCATGTGTCTTGTCAACCTTTAATAATTTTATTTAAAAACTCCTCCCCAGTACCACCATACCCTCCTCTTTATCTCCTATTAGGTCTTCCACCGATTCTGTAATTTTTTCGATTTCATCCTTATTGTACATCCCTATCTTTACTGCCCTAATTTGAACGCCCTGCCCCTCTCACTCTCCATGAAATTGATGCTTTAAACCACCCCTAACCCCTATTATGATCTCACCACTAGCCCTTCCTTTTTATTTAAATGGGACCGCCTCCTCCAGCCTCTACCTATACCCTCTTGGCAACTTTGGTTCTACTCTATCCCATTCCTTTCTCTCTCCAGAGATCCTCGCCTTTCTTCTATACCATGCTTCGGTGAACACTGCCCTCGCCAGGAAGTTGTTCATCGCCAGAGAGTCGTGGGATCAGTACCTCTAGAGAAAAAGGTTTTCTCTAAATACATACAGCTGTTTCTCTTGGTGGTTCCGAACCCACCTTAAACTGTAGGTCCCCTTCCCACCATTAAGTGAGTTTGCAGTGGGTGTGTGAAAGGAATAAGGAAAAAGGTGCAAAAAAATATAAACTGTTAGGGGATACATTAGGAGTTTCTATTCCAAGAAAATTTTTGGGTTTTGTCTTGATCCCATTGAAAAGCATAGATTGTTTAATTTTCAATTTAATTATATATTGTTTATTATTGTTCTGGGCTGAGACCGTAACAGACCATGACGCTTGGGTGATCGTCTTTCGTCCTCTTAATAAGTGAGTATCATACGTTTCCCTGCAATCGGAGGGTAGTGACAAAGGATATGAGTAGAAGTCACATTATCCTTTTCGCATTTACGACATAGGGGACTTTCTTCAAGCCCTTTCATATGCCTGTGGTGTCGGAGGTTTCCGGGTCCTATAAACAATGCTGTTAGGACTTTGGCTTCGTTTTTCCTGAGTTTGCGTAAGTCTTTCGCTCGGTAAGAGTTCAGCTTTGATGCCAAGAGCGTTTTCAACAAAGATGGTGGTTTTTTTTGGATTATGTTCCTTTTATTTAACGTGGTGTACAAAAATACGTTACGCCCGCTATTTGTAGGGCCTCATCAGGTTTTATAGAATTTCCAAATCTAAGATCCCGGTAGATACTGGGTCCAAAAAACGCCAGGTTTCGAGATAGAAGGGACCAAATGTCACCTTTCATGGACTTGAGAGGAGTTTCATGGATCCTCGAATACTGTTTGGCTTTTCGCTCAAGGATGATGCTGAGCTCTATGTTCCTTTTATAGTTTGTACTTTGGAAAACCCCAAACAATAATATCCATGCCTGAATGTCGAGAAAAGGATACTTTTTCGTGGGTATTGTACCCAAGTTAACGTTTTATGCATACTCGAGGAGTATGCATAAAACGCTTAGGGATCATGTCGAACTCTCTGTCGCTTTTCATGCGGATGAGAAGAGTTACAGCTACTACAGAGGACTATTTAGCACCACGCTCAGGGATCATGCCGAACTCTCTTCCCTTTGATATTTTGTAGTTTAGGATCCCCGAACAATAATATCCATGTCTCAGTGTCGATAAAAGGATACTTTTCCATCGGTGTTGCATCGTATGCCGCTTTTTATGCAGGTGAGAAGAATTCACCGAGCGTCGGGGACTGTTTAACACCATGCTCAGAGATCATGCCAAACATCATCATGTCCCATTGATGTTTTGTATTTTAGGGTCCCCTGATCGATAATATCTTAAACTAAAGGTTGGAAGATGGATAGTTTTTTGTGGGTGTTGCATCGTAGGTCGCCTTTCATGTACTTATTAAATCTAATGAAACAGGTCCTATTAACCATATCGTCGAGACTAAAGTATAAGACGTTTTTCTGAGGGTAGTCTAACTACTGTAAAAAAAAAATTAATTGGTAGTTTTTGAATATTGATTATTTTAATAATCTAATAGTCATTTCCATGACTGCAATAGTCACACCGTTTCGATCATGGCCGCCCTGGCCACCTCTCTCAAGGGGTGTGGTCGAAGGCTCATTTTATATCCATAAAGGTTCCAATCGCAAGGCGTTTCTGCTTTAGTTATTCTTCAATTATGTTTACTGCTCTGATTAGAGCCATTTAATTCGTGTGACCATTTCTATAAGCGTGTTGTGGCTTGTGAAGTGACTTACTTGACAAGAACTTATCGCGTATATACCTGTCCACGAGTCTTTCCTCTCTTTTCAATGGAGAAGATATAAGGCTAATGGGACAAAAATCCTTATGTAAAGTATAAAAGATCCTGTCTGCTTTCAGAATAAAAACTATTCTTGCACTTCCTCATGCCGTCGAAACATAACCACACGTCAGGCTAGCCTTAAAAACTCCCACAATCGGCCCTATGATGATTTCACCAGCCCTCTGTAAAAAGACAGAATATATGCCATCCGGACTAGGAGATTTATAAGAACTGAAGGACTTTAAGGCCTACCTGACCCTGGCTAGGGTAACAATTTCTTTGGCTAGCCGCCATTTCGGGCCTCGTTGAGCCACAGGCCGCAATGATTGCTTTGGATGTTCGTTTCCTCTTCTCTTAACTTTGCAGAGCCCGGAAAATGTGCCATGATCAGGTGAGCCAAGGTATCCCTGTCATACTCTGAATATCCCCCATCGGGTAATTTAGGGCGCCGAGAATAGCATCCGGATTTTGAGAAAGCAGTTTATCCAGTTTAGGTGCCTCTATTCCTTTATGGATGTCTGTGCAAAA
This sequence comes from Belonocnema kinseyi, assembly GCF_010883055.1. Classification (NCBI taxonomy): domain Eukaryota; kingdom Metazoa; phylum Arthropoda; class Insecta; order Hymenoptera; family Cynipidae; genus Belonocnema; species Belonocnema kinseyi. The sequence continues at coordinate 78,787,611 of NC_046664.1, read as the reverse complement.
GTTAGTCCAGCTTATATGCTTTTACTTACGTATTTCACTCCTATATTCACTCCTCATTGTGGTAAATGAGGTCCGTAGTTCCTCTGTTTTGGCAGGACTGGCATGTCTGAACCTATCTCTGGTTTCTTTGCAAAGCACTTCGAGGTTTTCATTCCATCAGTGTTTTCCATTCCATCAGTGAGAATGCACTTCCTAGTTCCGTGGACAACTGATCTGAGTCCGTTCTTCTTGGACTTCTGGCCGATCTAGGGTCCAAATGTACAATCATATATCATATGGAAAGTAAATCGATAAGACGAATAGACTTTCTATTCCTTTGAGATCCGTGGTGATCACCATCAAATTTTTAGAACATAGCTCAAGCAGCAGGACGACGTTGACTACCTACGTGCCTCGCAGCCATGTGCCTCTGCAAAACTACAGAGTCGCCTTTCCTTCGATGCAAGTTAATTTTGGTAATGCTTAGACCGGGAGCAGTCATTTAGGTCTGCCTGTTGTTGATGACTGCAAGAGCCCTTGTCTGAAACTCAGGGATTTTCACAACTAGGAGGTGTTTCATTCCTTCTCCCGCTGTGTCGTCTTCTCGAAGCCTATCGTGCCTGACGATCTGCCAGGACGCCGACTTAAGTGATGCGTTGTATCCCTTCAACCAGCGGAGGACCACAATTGGGGGCTTTCAGTTCACCAGGGAACCACGCTGGAGCCCTCACAATCTTTTGGAGCTTTTCAGGTAGCCTTTATGAAAAGCTTAAATTGCTCTGTAGTGACCTTCGAGTCCGGGTAGTTCGTAACCGCCACCACCATCGTCAGTGGGTCATCCCTATGAGCGGCTGTCAATCCAGCCCCCGACGAAACCCTGTTTGTCAACTGCTGGGCTTGATATGTAAAAATTAATGAGATTTTTTTTTCTATTCACAATTTTTTGATTATAAACTTAGGCATTAGGAAAATACTTTTCAACAACTGGTTGTGGCTTAGGGAGTTTTTTTTCAAGGAAATGAGATTTTAGGTAATTGTTTAAATAAATAACTTAATTATGTCATTCTGGATGAAACTGAATTTCAAAGTATCTAAATAATGTAAATAGATAACAATATATCGAATTTAATTGTTATAAACAAATTATATTAATGATTGGCCGTTTGAAGATTGGTCAAATGCTAATTCTTCTAGAACATTACAAAATATTTCCAGTGATATCGTTTGAGAGAAATAATAAAAGAAAGATTATTATCTATATACACATTGCTGGCTGACATAGGGCGTCCTACGAACGTCTCTGGGACATTTTCGAGATTTTCATAAATGTGTGCCCACTGAGAGATTACTATTGTAAATAATAATTTGTTTGGAATGAGATTTATGAAATCATGCTTGAAATCTGCAAATTCGCAGAAACACTGAAACAAACAACGTATAAAGACAAGAAATACAATGATTATAATAAAAGGAAAATCTTTTTTGTAGTAATAATAGTCCATTTGAAATCTTTGGAAAATTATTAAAGTCTTTGTGCAATACTTGAAATATACTAATCGGATATCTTTGTGAAATAATTGAAGTAATTGTGAAATCTTTACCAGAAATATTTACAGAAATTCTATGGCTCTGTCTTGCCTAGAAAAAGTTGGCTCCTCCGCTTCTGTATTTAGGATTTTAATTTTTCGAATAAAAAACAGTAAAATTGAAAAACAATATATCAATTTTTAAGCAAAATAGTTCATCAATTGTGACAAACAGCACGTTCGTTGTGACGCGAGCAGTTCTATTTGGAACAGATAAAGAATCAAGAAAAATGATAGAAAAGTTATGAAAGTCTGTGACTGGAGAGTTTTCAATTTAAAATTCTGGAAAAGAAATCGCTCAGAAAAAGTCTACGAATTGCATACCGTTTAAGTTTAAACCTTGACAATAAAATACAGTGAAACTCTTTAATATCCGTCCCTTCTATATCCCTTCCAAGCATTTAGGTACTCGACGCCGCAGGCAGGAGTATTAGGAGCTGCGCGGGGTCTGCAATTGTCACTCAGGCGAGCAACCAGGCGCGAACGAACAAAAGTGGAGCGGGATATAATGAGTAAGTTTCCACCCACCGCCTGCCCCAAAATCGGCGATGTAGAAGAGTTTCACTATAAATTGCAATTCCATTCTTTTCCGATCACATCCTTCTTGTTTCCGGGCCATATTTCTGAATTCCTTGCATTTGCTTCTTTCTTTCGATAAAAGTTATAATAATGCTCACCTCTAACAATCTCTAAAACTAGGCAAAACACGGTTCAATTACATCTGAATTACCCGCATAAATGTCTTGATATAATTTACAAAAGGCTGAAAAAAGTATTACGAAAATTGGTCAATATGGTCAATAGTATGTGCAATCTTAAATTAAATGCAAAATTAACCAAACTCTCAACAAAAATTGGAAAGATTGACAGATTTTCTGTAATATTTTTTAATCGTCTCCTTTAATGATCTGGAGAATAATAGACCTTTTCTTTGCATAAGTGCCTGAACTGTGAGACAGGACTTCTTGATAGATTACACAGCGACACAAAAAAAAGTGTGCGGATCTGGTAACAAGACACACGTATTCCTATGGATTTTGGGGCGCTGAATTCAAATTCGGTATCAAAAATCGCCCATCATGTCATGGTTGAGCCATAACCTCAAAAACTGACGAAAAATCATACACTAAGGCAAATAAATTTCAAAATAATGCCAGTGATGCAAATTTTCATTTTAAAAACATATCGACAACTGTGAAGGATCAACCCTTGTCTGATATCAACTTATTTAACATAACTTTACCAAACAGAACCTGACCTCACCTAACCTGAATTAACAGAAATTTATTGAACTACACGTAAAGCTTTGGAAGCATATTTTCCCAGTAGCAAATGTGTGCTACATCGAATGGGTCAACTCGAGCCTAACCTAGAAATAAATCTAACCTAACCTAACCTAACCTCACGAAACACAATTAAACTGATTGTGTTGTCCCGTTGTGTTTGCGGTACCGTTTGAATCAGCTTGGGCTTAACCTGCAAAGAGGTCAAACCTATCCTAACCTAAAAACCTGACCTAACCTAACCTAACTTAACTTTACGTAATACAATTAAACTCATTGTGTTGTCCCGTTGTGTTTGCGGTACCATTTCATTCTGCTTTGGCTTAACCTACATAAAGGTTTAACCTATCCTAAACTAATAAAACCTGACCTAACCTAACCTAGCCGAATAAAATTCAGCTACACATGTAGCTATGTAAGCGTACGGTTCTCAGTCTTAAATGTGTGCTATATTTAATAGGTAACTCGATCTTAACCTACAAATGAATCTAACTTAACAGAGCCTAACGAAATTTTGCTTAACGCAACACAACTTAACTTAAGTGTTCACGTTGTAACATAATAAAATTCATTTCATTGTACTACAGGTGGTTAAAAATTTAGATGCACATTACTCATTTAAAGAAACTTAGAACTACAAGTAGAATTGACCCCATTTCAATTCACCTGACAATGTTTGTATCAATTAAAATGTAGAACTGTTACTTAAACATGCAAATGAATAAGAGTTTTATTCAAAATTTTTTTCTCTCTGCTTTTCTTAGACTTAAGAGATATATTTATACTAACTTTCGTGTTTACATTTTATCTTGCTTTTTATCGTGATTAAATTGATTTATAGACCTACTTCAGTCTATTTTCTGCCTGCTATAACGTGTCCTTTTTTCGTCGAAGGAAAGATACAAAGGGTTACGCTTACGTTTAAGACCTCCATTCGTTTCCCTTTTCAAAATCTAGCAAAAATCAGCCATCATGTCCTCGTCCCATCTACCCTGATATCGTTGTTCCATCACTTTTATGTCTTGATGAAAACGTTCCCCTTGTTCTTCGCTGAAATCACCAACATTTTCTCGAAACTTATCCAGATGGGAATCTAAAAAGTGAAGTTTTAAATTCATCAAGCAACCTAACTTTTTGTAGTTTCTTATCATTTTGGCAACAATATTCTCGTAGTCTGAACTTTTTTTGTTACCGAGGGAATTCGCGTTTACTGATTTAAAACTTTTCCAAGCGTCCATTTCAATTTTCATCATGTGGCTCACGAAATTAGTATCTCTTGTCAATATTCAAATCTGTGGTCCATCAAAGACTCCTTCTTTCAATTTAGTGCCTGAAACATTAGGAAATTTAAGGGATATATACTTATAGAATTGTCCATCTTTGTCTAACGCCTTGACAAATTGCTTCATGAGCCCAAGCTATATGTGGAGGGGTGGTAGTAAAATTTTTTCTGGATCAACGAGGCTTTGGTTGATGATATTATAAGAACCAGGTTTGAATGAATCTCTTGAAGGCCAACGTTTTTTGCTGTAATGATTGGCTGTATCTCTGCTATTCCACAGGCATATAAAGCATGACTCTCTCGTGAAACCCGATTGTTGGCCTAATATCATTGTTATGATTTTGAGATCACCACATATTTGCCATTTGTGATTCGTGTAATTAACTTTTTCAAGAAGCATTTTAACATTGTTATATTCTTCTTCGATGACCGTTGAGTGAGGTATAGGGATAGGAGCGTAAGTATTCGTGTTATGCAGTGAAACAGCCTTAATGCTGCGTTTTGACGAATCAATTAAAAGTCGCCATTTATCGTCTCTGTACACATTTTTCTTCAAGTGCTTCATTTGTCCGTTAACGTCAGTGCACTACACTAAAGACGTCTCTTTGTCTTTAACGAATAACTTTCTGAATTCTTTGTCCCTGTCGCGATAGAATGAAACTTTTGACTTTGGCTCTAAAAGATTTCTTCTTTTTAGAAATGAAGCAACAAATTCAGCGCCATCTTTCGGTAATCCAAGTTCTCTAATAAGATCATTCAGTTCTAGTTGTGACTCTAATATTGGAACCTTTAATTTCATTTTATACACGCCATATTTGTCATCTTTTTCGTAATTTTCATCGAAATCATCAGAACTATTTTCTGTTCGATCACTGTTTTCACTACCGTCTCCATGACGTTGACTTTCAACTTCCATTCTATCATCTTCTAAAGCGCTTAAATCAGTCTGGCGTGCATTTTTATTGATTTTAATTGCTCTTGTGACTGTGCACATATTAATGTACGAAATGTTATTTTTATTTTTGGCGTTGAACCCTTTGACGGAATTCCTGCAAAAGTAGCAGTCCTTCGCAATAACGGGGTTTTTCCATGTGGTTGGTGTAGAGTACTTGCGGTACTTTTCATATATTGAATTTTTTAGACGATACAACATAAGTCTGCAGGAATTGCAAATGACGCGAGGAACACATTTTGTTTCTTGGTGCAGCAATTTATGGTCAAAACACTTTTCTTAAAGACTTTTTACTTCCTCGTCGATTGATTTTCGCAAACTGCTCACTTCATATTTACTGCAAATGTAACAGAATGAATCTGAGCTATTATCACAGACATGCGATTGAGAACTGCTCGCGGTTTTTTTCCTTGTAACATGAGACTCTACAACGACCAAGTGATCGATTGATGAAGAGCTACGGTTGCATGCTGACGACGTCGAAGGGCCCGCTTTCGCACCCTCACCAGACGCCGATACTGGGGTTTTTCCCTGCATCGTAATACACTTTTTACCTGTGTCTGCCATGACAGCATGAACGCCGTTTACCCAGGGACTGAGCCAATGTGGATCCGTTGCCCACCGTTACCACGTGGAGGTGCCCTGGTTACAGACACAGGCGAATAATGCTAGCAACAAGCGGTTACAAAACTCCTGACATTTACTACTATTAATGTCAAAATGTCAAAGTACGCAAGAACAGGGTTATCAGCGTAATCGGTTAGGTTAGGTCAGGTTTTGTTAGGTTAGGATAGGTTAAACCTCTATGTAGGTTAAGCCGAAGCTGAATGAAACGGTACCGCAAATACAACGGGACAACACAATCAGTTTAATTGTTTTTCGTGAGGTTAGGTTAGGTTAGGCTTGGTTAGAATTATTTCTAGGTTAGGCTCGAGTTGATCTATTCGATGTAGCACACATTTGCTACTGGGAAAATATGCTTCCAGAGCTTTACGTGTGGTTCAATAAATTTCTGTTAATTCAGGTTAGGTGAGGTCAGGTTATGTTGGTTATGTTAAATAAGTTGACATCAGGCAAGGGTTGATCCTTCACAGTTGTCGACATGTTTTTAAAGTGAAAATTTGCATCACTGGCATTATTTTGAAATTTATTTGCCTCAGTGCATGATTTTTCGTCATTTTTTGAGGTTATGGCTCAACCACGACGTGATGGGTGACTTTTGATAACGAATTTGAATTCAGCGCCCCAAAATCCATAGGAATACGTGTGTCTTGTTACCAGATCCGCACAATTTTTTTTTTATGGCTGTGTTATTGATCTTCACTGAATACCTACACAAGAGATGCGTTAAACAACGTAAAGCTCGTGCCTAGACGAAGAAGTAGGAAAAATGGCAAAAGATGTTACTATAGAATAGCCGATGCTGGTACAATCCCGTTTTTCGATCGGGTTGAGTCTCTAAACCTTTCTGATAGGTCTTATTTCAACAGAAGTAGTTTTAATTCTACAATCCATATCTCTATCATCTAATATATATGATAGCAGTGACTGCGGAAAAGCGGTGACTTCAGCTTTGACACAGAAGAAACAAATTTTTATCGGTATACATTCGGCACGTTAGTGACAGGCGAAGAGTAAGAACGTAAGACACTATATGCTTTATATCGCTTCCCGGTGGGCACAAAATTTTGCGACGTCTTTACGGCATCTTTACGACATCTTCACGACAACTTTACGACATCCGATGTCCATGTCGTTTCGCTGTCTTTACGATATCGTAAATAAGTCGCATGATCTGACGATGTCTTTACGACATCGTAAAGACAGCAAAACGACATGGACACAGGATGTCGTAAAGTTGTAGTAATGATGTCGTAACGATGTCGTAAAGATGTCGCTAAATTTTGTGCCCACTGGGTAAAGGGCATGCTCTTCGGTGACCATGGACCAAACTAGTCCCCGGTTACATGAACATTTTTTTATATGAACATTTTTTTGGTGTTCACTGTGTTCACACGGATTGATTTATCGTGTTTAAAATTTGACATAATATATAAAAAGCACTAAAGAACTTTTGTATGCATCAATATCTTTATAAATTTAAGTAGAGTTAATTCAAAAATTGATAAAATAGGATATTACCATTCGAGTTGCAGCACTTTGCAGATAATTTTTGGTTTGAGGCATTTCAGATTTTCGGACTGGCGTATATTGAGCACTGACACAAATTGAGGACTAAATTATCTAAACATTTACAAAAATTATTATAAGCAATAAAATTTGTACATTTATTGCAAATCAACAAATAAGTATCTGCACACACGTAACCTATTATTATTTTTTGAGCATTTTTAGCGATTTCTAGCTGAGAAAAAAAGAAACTTTGACGTCGATAAAGTCGAGATCGCGTAATTAAGCTCATTCGCGCTGAGTCCCGCCGGGACTCAAGAATTATGGAAGTTGGTTGGAGAACTACGAAGAGCCAATTTTAGCTCATTGCTGTGGTTGGTATGTTTCCAATTAAAAATTTCTTTTTATTTTTAGGACCAAAAAATGAAAATCATTCCACACAAAAATTTCACGAACGAACGTAGTCACGTGTAAAGGCTTAGACGATTTGGTCTAAAATTTGTGTCAGTGCTCAATATACGCGAATCAAAAAATCTGAAATGCATCAAACAAAAATTATCTGCAAAGTACGATAACTCTAATAGTAGTATCCTATTTTATGAATTTATAAATAAGCTTTTTTTAAAGTTATAAGCATATTGATGTATACAAACTTTCTGTAGTGCTTTTTATTTAATACGCCAAATTTTAAACACGATATCTCAATCCGTGTGGACACAGTGAACACCAAAAAAATGTTCATAACCGGGAACTAGTTTGGTCACGTGGTCATCGAAGAGCGTTTTCTTAATATCATAAACTCTAAAAGGGTGCTCGCGTGAAAGCGCATTCAGAAAGCGCATGGTCAACACGCAACTACCGGTAATTCTACGAATTAAGTAATCACTGAGTCAAGCTATAATGCAATTTTTGTAACAGTGCTCAAACAGATGTAACTCACATCATAATTATCTACGCTAAATTTTAAAACTGTCGTCGGAATGAAGGGTTACCGAGCTTAAAAATACAGTACGCCTAGCCGGAAGACTGTGAACTCAACAGGCACTAACAAAAACTATTGACTATTTTTCATTACAAAATTCATAAGACGAAATAAAATCACAGTTTTCGTATAAATCTAAATGTAAACCTAGATCCTAAGCTTGATTGAACTTAAGCAAAAGAAATTCTTATACGCTTTGGAAAGTTTTGAAACTTTACTAGTACCAACATAATAATTAATATTTAAATGAAATGTTTCAGGGACGTACAAACCTAGTTATCCTAAGTTAACAATATACGCAAAGTTACGGAATTTTACAATTAATGTATCTTGCTGTTCGGTAATTATTATCTGCGACGATCGATTTTCATCATTAAAACCTGGTTGATAATCCATCTGACGATCGATGAGACTACACTCACCAGATTTCCGATAATTTAGTTGCGTTCTCCCATAGTGGCAATATAGCGTTCTCGGTGTTCCATCCAAGCTTAACGAGGACGAGTTTATAAGATCAAAGATAGTGTGGCCAGCCATATTTGGGTGGCGTCGGACCTTTGCGACAAGGCATTCGCAGGATGGTAAAGATGTTGGCTTCCTGCGAGAATCTGATTGGTCCAGAGTCGTGTCTCAGGAACATAGCGTGAAGTAGCGTGGAATTTTGCAAGATAGCGGCTGAGTGTGGAACCAACCGGACAGGATGTTTGAGACCCGCCATTTTGTTTGTCGGAAAAATGGAAATGGAAAATGGAGATGTGGGGCCTATGGGTCGGTGGTAGGTCCTTTATTCCGGTGAGTTGGTGACTTCTGCTAAACGTTCGGGTGTGACGACCTACTCCTGACTTCCGTAGTTTGTTGTTGATCTCGAATTTCACAGGTTGAGGTTAGATTACTTTCGCTGTTGATCGTTATGGCATTTATCAACTGACCCGTTAAAAAAGAATTGCATCAGCTTGAAGTGACAGATAAGTTGAAATTTGCACAAGAAAAAAAGATATTCGTAGAGAAGGAAATAGAAAATGATGGACTGTTAAATATATAGAGAAGAAAAAGAACGTCAGAAAGGAGTTAATAAAATGGAGAGCAGAAAAAAATTCGTGGAGAAGAATATAGAAAAGAGAAGAAGGAGTATACTGTGAAGTGTGATTAAGCAAGATGAAGAAAGTATCTGCTTTAAAGAAAATACGTGAAAGCCTAGTACGGAAAAAGAAGTTTGGAAGGTAGTAAAAAAGAGATGAAAGAAAAGAGTTAACAAGTTGGCTTAGATGAAAGAGAGCATTTTTCTAACAAATTTGCTAGGAAGGGTAGAGAGGAAAATTATTAAAGGTGGAACATATGGTAGGCAAAGAGATGAGGAAGAGAAAATAGCAACGAAAGATATAGTTGAGTTGTAAGGAATAATGAAAGAGAGAAAGGCACCTGGTATAGATGAGGTTCCAAATTTATAGAAATTTATGGAAAGCAGCAGTGGTATCTCAGACTTAGGAGAAGAAATGTGCTAAGTGTTTTACGTATCTGGAGATCTTGACTATATCTATACCTTTTTTAAACTTTTTATTTGCTGATTCGTAGCAGATAAGTATTGTCTAATATGTGCTTGTTATTCAAACAGTTATTCAAATACTGTGCAATATTGGTTAACGACCGTCTTTAGATATTCAATTGAATATGGTTCATATTTCAGAAAAATAAATATATAATTGGACATTTGAAAATGAAGAAATTGTGAAATCTCAACCGTTTGTCTAATATGTCTAATAAGAGTATTAGAAAATCAGAATTGTTTTATTTTAATCGCTATAGGTTTAAAATTATCTAAACACTAAAAACCATAAGTATCTATTTTTACAATTTTAAACGTACAAATCGAGATTTAAAAATTAACTTCAAGCATTTTCAAATTGAAATATTAGCGTTTGAGAAATTACAAAATTTCTGGTTTAAATTCCGATTTTCAGCAAAACGCTGTTTGAAAAATTTGGTTAATTTTTTGCAACAGTATTTGCTGTTAAGGCAGTCATATCTATTCTTTGGACTGATTTATGAAATATAAATATAAGTACCTCAGAAGAACACGTGTGACGCTTAAATTCAATAAGACAAAAATTCAGATAACATACATAAACATGATCAAAATTCTAGAATATTCTTTAGATACACTTTTAACTGAATTCATTAGTAACGAAACATTTAGTTTCCTCTTAGTGCAAAAATGGTTACCGTTTTTACTCTAGTCTACACCTTGATGATCATCCTAAATTCTTTAGGTGAATATAACAAGATGCAATATATATATATATGAGTTCAGAAATTTGTTGTGCTTTCCACAAACAACAATTACTCTAAGAGAATTTTTACATAAGTATACTTTCAATTAAAACTAGCTTATCATACACACGAAAGTGATGTAACCATATATCTTGAAAATGACGAAATCATTGTTCAGAACCTGATCGGATTTTCATAAATATTCAAGTTGCTTAATATTTTGAATTTTGAACATTGTAAATTAAATCCACCAATAATAGCAGATAAACGTTTATTCTTCGGCCTACTGGCCTTAAAAAATTGACTCGCTCACACCTCTATTTTTTATACAGAATTATCTTACAGTTACCTCCTTAAAACTAACATCCGTCCCCACCTTATTTTTAAGACTGCTCGCTCTACTTTGCCTTCCCTCGCCTGGCACGCATGTCCCTACATTCTCGCTATGAATCGCTTTGCCAACTTCGGCCGCCGCCGCTAATACCTGATACTTATTTACTTCTTACAATATTTACAATTTTCCTACACCTACTTACTCTTCTATTTACAATCGTTCCTTCTCCATTCCTCTTCCTTCTTCCATCTTTTATTTTCCATCTTACCCGACACTTGATGCACCCACGCTACTGCCTTTTTATACTTACTATCACGCCATTATACCTCTACGCTTAATCCCCTCCTTTAAACCTCTTCACACTCATCCAATCCGTGCTCCACTTTTGCGTCCCCCCTCCCGCACAATTCACACATCCTCTTGTCTCTAGAAAACCAGAAACTATTATCATGCTCCATGCCTCTGCATCTCATCCTCGCTACAAGTTCCTTACCTCCTTTCTCTCTTGTCTCACACAAATATTATGCTCTTTACCTTGGCCTAATTCATACATATTTCCCGTTAGACCTTCAATTTCTTATTATCTCCTCCCGTTCTACCTTCTCTCTATCCACGCCTTTCCCTTTCCAGCTTCATCTTCTCACCCTGACTTGCATTATATTTTTCCCATTAGGACTCCCTTACCATCTTACTTCCCCCCTTTTTCAAAAATTTCTTCACTTTTCAAAATTCTCTTGTATCCTATTTACCTCCTAACTTTCCTTCCACCCGCACACCAACACTCTACAAAATAACAAACTCATTACTAGCAAATCGAATAATTGTATTCACATTCCAAAATCATCTGCAGATAACATCTTTCGCAGCCCCTATGCCTGCCTCATCACCACATTTGCCTTTCTCACTCACTATTTTATATGACCATCCACTCCTTGATTGCTCCGAAACACAAGCCCACAAACGCTTCTCAACCTTGTCATCATGTCCCTTAAAGCCTCCTAACTTTTTGCTAACAGAACTATGTCATCTGCATGTGCGAGTGACCATATCATGACTCCTTTTACGCTAATTCCTTTTACCACTATGGCAGCTAGTTTGCTTTCAATATCTGTGACTTACTAGGCAGTCTGATAGGTCCCTGAAAAATGAAACACGGAGACGTTTTTTTGGCTAAAGTCGGTTTTATTTTTCAACATACTCTCCTTTTAGGTCGATACAGCGAGTCCAACGATTTTCTAACTTTTTGATACCGTCCGAAAAGTACTCGATCGGAAGGTCTCCAAAATACGCCTCAGTTTCAGCTATGTGCTCCTCATTTGAGTAAAAACGCTTACCCGTGAGCCATCTCTTCAGGTTAAGGAACAAGTAATAGTCGCTGGGGGTCAGGTCTGGTGAATACGGTGGCTGAGGAACCAATTCGAAGCCGATTTCATGCAATTTTGCTTGTGGAACTAAGCATGAATGAATAGGCGCATTGTCGTGATGATAAAGCGGTTTTTTCTTCTTCAAATGCGGTCGTTTTTCGGCGATTTCAATTTTCAATCGGTCCAATAATGATGAATAGTCTGATCCGGTTATTATTTTACCTTTTTCAAGATAGTCCACGAATATTATGCCATGTGCATCCCAAAATACGGAGGCCATAACCTTTCCGACCCATTGTTGCGTTTTTGAACGCTTCGGAGCACTTTTGCCCGGTGAAACCCACTGTTTTGCCTATTGCGTTGACTCAGGAGTGTAGTAGTGGATCCAGGTATCATCCATGGTTATGAATCGGCGCAAAAACTCGGTCGGCTTACGCGAAAATAATGCCAAATTTTGCTGAAAAGTTGTCACACGAATTCGTTTTTGGTCCACTGTGAGCAACCGCGGCACCCATCGCACGCAGAGCTTCTTCATGCCCAAAACTGAATGCACGATATTGCCCACACGTTCCAAGGATATGCCTACAGCATTAGCTACCTCTCTCAATTTCACTTTGGGATCATTCAACATCATATCATGGATTTTTTCGACATTTTCTGGTGTAGTGACCTCTTTTGGGCGCCCAGATCGTTCAGCATCAACTGTGCTCGTACGGCCACAACGAAACTCGGTTTCGTCTCGGATATAGTTTTCTTGCGAAGATAGTAGTGTTTGATCAAAACTCGAAACTCAGATTTTTCCATATTAAAAAAAAACTCGGAGGTTAGTCGCTTCTCAGTGCTGTAACTTGTAAATGCGTAAACATAAATGGCTGAAGTTTTGACAGGCGTCATTTGAAGGATCAAGCTCGACGAAAATGGTTCACATTAGTGAATACTAATGCCATCTCTTAGAATTTTCAGTTACTTATCAGACTGTCTAGTAAATTGCAAAAAAGCAATGGGCTAAGCGGACAACATTGCCTCAATCCCCTATCCATCCAGAATCCCACTGAGATTCCCTACTCTCTTCTCGCCCTATCCTTTGTCTCTTCATATACTTCCCTCACCCTTTCGATCAGGCCTCTCCCTATACTACAATCTCTCCCGTTCCCTTCCACAACAACCCTCCATCCACCGAATGGAACGCGCGTTTCATTTCTGAAAACCGCGTATAGTTTCGCGACCTTCTCAGCTTTTTCTCCCTTTCTTCCCTCCACGCTCTTGGGAATCTTTTCCTTCTCCATACTCCTTTCACTACCTCCTTATCGCATCTCTCTTACCTCTTGTGTCCGCATTTTTCTTCCCAGAAAAAAAAAATTTCTCCGAAAAGCAATCTTCTATGAATGTGTCTATCTGTCAGTCTGTCAGTATGTCTGTCTATCCGTGGATGGTTTTGTTTTGTTAATTTTGTTAGCACTATAACTTTCGAAATAATTGGCAGATTGTATTATCCTTTGGGACACTCTTTTAGTATTTCAAATTGAAGGTCAAGTTCGTTAGAGAGCCATTTTGGATACAAATTCAAAAATTGAGCACATTTTGAATATTTTTGAGACCACTTTTTTCCAGATATAAAAAGTTACCTCAGGGATATTCATAGTATTAAAAAAGGCGAAAAATTTTTTTTGATCACTTTTTTTTGGATAGAACCAGAATTACCAGAGTTATAGTATTTACAAAATTCCAAAAACAACGAACGCACAATATGAAAAAGTTCAAAAGAAGATAAGATGTGCATTTTTGTAAATCCTACAAGATTTTGATTACAACTTATTGAATTTTCTTAAAAAATCAAAAATTCTAATTCACACAGCATAAAAAAATAGAAAATTCAGTATCACGAAATTACTGTCGTCGATGATTTGACCTTTAGTTTTAAAACAATTGGTGTACAAGTGTGGGGAATATAAAATGATCGAGTGCAGGGCGTCAGGAAAATACATTATCGAGCGCGCAAAGCGAGATAAATATGTTTTCAAACACGAAGCGCGAGGATCAATAGTCGTGCATCTTAGGCGCGCTCAAACTTGCAATTGAAGCAAGTCGCGCACTTAGCGCGCGATGAGAATGTGTCCGCGAAGCGGAAGGATTTTTTAAAAAGAATTTTGAAATAAAATTAGAGTTTCAAAGCAAACTTAAAATTTCTAGCAGTTGTTAGTTTTTTCAAATAAAATTTGCATTAATAATCATAAATCTTAATTCGTATTCCAAGTTTTAAATAATTAAATGCTTTACATCTTCGACAAAAACCCAGATGTACAACTGATATAATAATGATTCTTGTAGAACATTACAAATGTTTCCAACAATATTATTGGAGGGAAATAATAAAAGACAGACTCTTATCCGCCTAAAAATTTCTGTGATATGTATTTATTCATAAAATAAACAAAAAATATTGATGGGCAATTATTCGTCACTAAACAGAATTACTTTTTTCAGCTGTTTACAAATTATAATTTCTGCGTCACAATTTGCTTTCTATCAAGTGACGTAGCTAGCACCGAGTGGGTCCTGTATCAATATTTTTTCGGAAGGGGGGGGGGGGGAACCATTTTTAAAAAATAAACAAAAACTTTATACATTCATTCCTAGTTAAGTGACCATAAACAAAAAATCGGATCCGTGACAAAGAGCCCAAACGAAAAATCGCCCGCCAAATGACAGTCGCGATCTAAGTCAGCCAAGAGAATTTCTTTAAATTAAAATCTGTGAGCACATTTAATCGTTTACTTTTCTATTGAAACTTTCTAATTTAAATTCTGTCAGATATTATTCACGCAAAATTTGTATTAAATCCTATGTTTCGGAATGACAATTTTTTTTAAATTTTATTCGTACCTAAAAAGTATACTCTTTCATTAAAACTTTCTTATCGAAACTCTATAAAATCTTATATTTTCAGAACTTGCATTAAATTATGTATTCAAAATTTCGTAAAAAAATATTAAATCATACCTTTCGAGAAATTTTATATTTTTATATCAAGCTTTTAAGTGAAATTCTATCAAATCTTATGTAGTCCAGACATTATTAAATACATTTTCAAATTACAAAATGAACAATAATTTTTGTCTTTTCACAGAAATATCATCAAGTATTCCGCCCAAAACAATGGACCTTCTGGCAAATTTTGGTAGGAGTAAGGAAAATGCGGAAAATCAAGGTACCGAAAGTTTAAATAAAAACTGAGAACAGAAATGTTAAACAGTAAATAGTTATTAATTGATATTTTAGAACTTTTAATAATATCTTGAATTATTCGATACTTTAACAGTATAATTTATGTACCGATGGTGACAAACAGATCCTCTCCCCCTTGGCGCATACGGTATTATATTATATTTCGAATAAAGGATATATGATTCACGGTAACATAACAGGCAGTTTATGGTAACTCACCAAAAATTTCCCGAATTTCAATTAAAGAATGTCTATAAATTTCCGAAAATTCATAAAAATTTTCTGTCATGAATGGTAATTTAACTGGTAAATATGGTAACTTACTATTATTTATTTAAAATTTAACTTGAACAAACATTATAAATTTCCGGAAATGTAGGAAAATATATAAAATATTACAGGTAATTTATGATAGTTATGATTATGAAATTATGAAGTTAAATTTCGTAAATTACCATATCCAAAATTTCATTTTAAACATTCTTATAAATTTCCGAAAATTGATGGAAAAATTGGGTAATTTATGGTAAGTATCATGTAATTGCTGGTAACCTACCATACATTGCCCAAAATTTCATGACCAATGTCAATAAATTTCCAGAAATTTATGGAAATCAGTATAATTTGTCGTAATTATTAAACTTAATAACTTATGCATGAAAAACAATAAAGATCTCAATATAACTAGAGACGATAAAGGGAATGCCACAGTTCTTATGAATATTAGTGACCAAACCAGTCATCCTTTATCAATTTTTTTGATGTTCGCCATGTCCAAAAGCAATGACATATCACTCAAAGTTTAAAATATTGGGAATGACGCAATAAATTGCTAAATTAGTTTGACTAAAAATTTGAAAAAAAGTTCGAGTAAAAGGTAAATCTGTAAAATTATTTTCATGTTTTTTTGGTACTCATTACATCCACCGGATTGAGATTTCGTGTTTAGAATTTGAAATCTTGAACAGAAAGCACTAAAAAACGCTTGTATACATCAATATAATTATAATTTCAAAGAAGGTTTATTTATAAATTTATAAACTAGGATATTGCCATTCGGGTTGTAGGACTTTGTAGATGATGTTCGGATCGATGCATTTTAGATTTTTCGATTCGCGTCTGTTGAGCTCTGACACAAATTTTGGATTATATCGTCTAAACCATCTAAAAAAAAATACAGTCGACGCTATTTACCTTGCCGCGGGTCGGACCATAGGGGAGTAATTTTACTGGAAATGATGTTTCCTCACTCTCGAGTCTTCTCTTGATGCGTCGTGCTTGATGCAAACTGTTTCGCTCGCTACGTACGTTGCCGCGCGAGGAGCAGTGTTTACAACCAAAGAAAGTTCGATTTTCAGAATACATATTTTGGAGGTAAATATCTCACATTTGGTTCCGAACAATTGTGGGTCCGGATGCAATAAGGGCACATAAAATTTTTTCGTGCGAAAACGAAGTCGACCTGGAGGCTTTAGAAAAAATTTTCGAATTTTAATTTTCA